>NW_018020656.1:499467-547905 GCF_002006095.1 Pseudomyrmex gracilis
CCTGATTGCTACGTGGGACTGGAGTTGAAGATACAGCGATGGACGACGATGGACTACGCGCAACGGTACGTTATTATAAATAATTTATTCTTCTCACATAAAAAGCACCTCACTGTTAAAAAGGTTGCTTTTTTATATATAAATTTGTAATTTACATTTTAAATTATAATTTATACAAGCATATTACAGTTTTTAAAGTTATATGCCTGATAAATTTTAAATATAGTAACTTAATTAAATTATTCTAAAACTGGTTTCTTTTATAATAGTATGGAAAAAAAATCCTTCATATATGGACATATTCTATATCTGTAATAATGTTTAATTAAATACAATCATATATGAGATCTTCTCAATCTCATGCAAAATTATTATGTCTAGATATAGAATTTGAGCATATATGAAGGAAAAATAATATAATTTAGAATTAATTAATCGATTATGTTTCATATCTCTACCATGAAAATTTTTGAGAAGAATAAATTATTCTGCATGAGTAGTAATCGCACTGATTTTTCACTATATCGTCACTCTCTACGTATAATCTTGTAACTCCAAAACGCAAATTTTAGGGGAGAGCAGTTTAAAAGTTTAAAGGTTCGTATAGTTTCCCTAGTTAAGGGATCTTTCGGTTTTAAATTTTTACCTTATGAATATTTTTTTAAATATTTGGTGACNATAAAGAACATGACTTTTTAAGCGTCATCATGCAATAAACTGAAAATATGTGATACTTATGTAATTATACGTAGGGAGTGACGATTCTTTTTTGATGAAATTTCCATTTGTATATTGTGTAATTTAAAACAATATTGTAATATTTCTTCTATATATGTGCTTTTTTTATTTTTTTTTAAATATAGTTTTTTTATAGTTTTTTTAAATATATATATTTATCTGTATCTTCTACATCTACTTTCATATTTCTATATCAATTTCTCTTAAAGAACCGATATAGAATTTTTTTTGGAGACTTTTATTCTTTTGTACTTCTATATCAATTTCTCTTAAAGTACTGATATAGAATCTTTTTTTAAAGACTTATATTTTTTATATATTTTTTCTACATCCAGTTTTATATTTCTATATCAATTTCTCTTAAAGAACCGATATAGAATCTTTTTTCGGAGACTCATGTTCTCTTTATATCTATTCTCTTCTTTATACTTATTCTTTTCTATTTTATCTTTGCAAAAATATATATTTGAATATATATTTGAAATATATAAATATTTAAATATATATTTTTACTTTTTTCATATTCTATCTCATCTATAAATACATGGTAGGCTTTATCGGATGGGAACATACTTTCTTTAAATCAAATAAAATATAAAAACTCGGTCAGGAAACTAAAATAAATTTAAAATAATTACTTTTAATTTTAAAACAACTGCCCCTTGCGTAAAATATTTGATAGATTTTAAAACTTTCCAAAGTAGGTAGGTAGGTAGTTATCTGTGTAGGTAGGGATACGTATCTACAAGCGTTTGTAGAAAATATATTAGGCCGGGTAGGTAGGAAATATGGTAGACCGAATAAGTAAGAAGAAATCAAAATGTCAAATTAGGATCAAGGTTGTTATGCAGCCTTAATCCTAATTAATAAGGCTAGTAACGTTTAAGATATGTCAGATGTCTAAGATAGATAGGTAGGTAGGTAGGATTATATATAACTATTTATATTATATTATATAATATTGTATTATATTGTATTATATTGTATGTTATATGTAACAAATGTGTAATAGAATTGTATTCTATTGTAATGTATAAAAAAATTGTAAAATGAAACTTGGAAATAGAAAACACACTGATAAAGAGTTTCAAATAAAAAAGCAAACGCTATATTTCTTGGAATTGCAACTTTTCCGACATTATATTTGTGTACCGTTAAAACACCTTTGTATAATATATATGGTTTTTTGTGTATTTCGTATCTATATATATATATGTAGTGTTTTTAAGAAAATAAAATAAAATTTATAAAGCACAGAGCAGCAAATGATGATGTAAAAGGACATGATATTTGACTACACTCCACGAATTCTGATGTTGCTCGCTAAAATAAGATTCTTTTTTTATCACATCTTTTCTGGTATATCACATTTATGTTGTACAAAAAGTTGCAATGGTTTTTCTTATCCTTTTCTGTTTTCCTTTCTCATCTTCTCATCACGAGATCGGTCATTTTAAATTTCAAAAAAAATCAAATTCACGCTCTCGAATATACTCACACACTTAAAGAAAGTGACCATTTAAACTCGTGCACATAGCACAGAATTGAACCGCACGCTGTGGACATAGCGTACCAACATGTCGCTCGTGGACTGGCTGCGTAGTTCCAATGTGTACCACTCGTGGACATGCGCTAGTTTACCGGGGGAAAAAGTGATTACACATTCTCTTATGGGCCTGGTCGCTCTCAGACTTCTCTCTGCTAAGAGCGGACCGTGCTTAATCAAGCAAAGCTTAAATATGAACTTAACCGACCGAAATATGAATCTAAAGAGCCGTCTACAATGGAGAGTTGTAGGCCGTAATAGTAAGAAATTGACCAATCACAGACAAAGTACAGAAGAATAATCGATTGTGATTTGTCAATTTCTTACTGTTACGGCCTACAACTCTCCATTGTAGACGGCCCTTAACCGGTTAAGTTAGGTTAGATTAGTATATGAACCTGACCAGATACTGTGTGAAGATATGAACTTAACCTAACTTAACCGATCGAGATGGGAACTTAACCGCTCTCTGGCCGCTCTCAAACTGTTTTCTGCTAATATTAAAAAATTTATAGACAAGATCTTTGGCTACAAATGTTATTAATATTTGTAAATTATTTATGTGTGTATTGATATGATTGGCCAGAATAAAAGAACAAATGTCCTGATTGGTCAATGAAACGCTATTATATATATATATATATATATATATATATATATCATCAGTGTTCGGAGCACAGTCTACTTGTCATAGTCCTTTTGTGGACTCCGCTTCCGCTACGTATAACGTGAAACGTGAAACCCTGTAGCCACGTGCAAATATGTGAATAATGTGTTCATATCACTTAGAATAATACGCATTTAAAAGTATAAGTGAATGCGTACGCGGTGGTTGGTAAAAAGTTTAAGCACGAGTGAATAAAAAAGGTAAACTTATCAATATGTGTATAAATTATTTCAATGTGGTCACATTATAACCTTTTCTACTCGTTTTATCTTACAAGTTCGCGATGTCCGTGCTCAAATTGTGCAAAATCGCACAGACACTTGCCAAGCATATTATTAATCTGAGCACAAGGAAACAAAGTTTTTCTTTACCTCATTAGTTAAATCAACTAGTTTACTTATGTGACTGATCAGGTCCAAGACCTGCGTTTTGCAATTCTAATGTAGAACGATATTTATGTGTATTGCGAAAGTTTGTGCAATATTATTTCTGTTCATATTACTTGAAATTGCTCTATTATCGTTACTTTGAAACAGTATTTTGCGGATTGTAAAAGATGTGTAAAAGAACTTGGCTTTGAAAGATTTGTGGAATAAAGAACTTGACAAATTAATTTATCTCAAACAGATGTCTGTGGTTTCTTCAAGAATTAGCAGTGTGTCAACTTTATTGAAAGGCACTGGAGTTCGATCACAAATTATCAAACAATCTAACAGAGTATATTTTAAACTTCCTAATGACATTAAAAAAATATTGTGTGATTTTGAGACTGGGAGTGGAATAAAAGAATATAAAAACTTGATAAGTTTACTTAGAGAAGGTGTTATAAAGGTAAAAATAAAATATATGTAGCTTTTGCATATAAATAATATAATAAATAATATATATGGATATTCTTGTGTTTCTCTTAGGATAGTGATTTAACAGAATTTCTAAAAGAAGCAAGAGAATGTGTGTCTTCTTTAGGTATTGAACATGAATTATTTATTCAAGCTATTCTTCAACTAGAATGGACAAACAGATCACCAGAAGTTATTTCTACTTATAAACAGTTTTTACAAGATTTAGTATGTATGCAGCTCTGCCATCTGAAAGCTGTGATAAATCATTTAGTTCAATTATTTAAGCCTGGTAAATTTTATGTTTAATTATATCTTTAAATATACTTTACAGCATATTCAATAAACTTTAGGTTTTTTAATAATATAGACATTAGATAACATAAATAATTTTTTTAGTGAAAGACAACAATGTGGAACATGAAGTGGAAGAAATAAAACCTGAAGATATAGAAAGGCTAAATCACATACATGATATATTACACAAAATTTTAGAGTTGATTCCAATGTAAGTGTCAAATCAATTAATATATACATATAACATTTGCTTCGTTGTTATTGTAAATATACACATTGAAAATGTTTTAGGTCAAGCAAACTTTTGTTACAATCTCTCGGATCGCAATTTCCTTACATCAAACATGGCACTTATACTCATAAAATCTATATCTTCGCACTATTGCATATACTAAATTACGCACCTCAATTCAGAACAGATATTTTGTCTTTAATCATTAACAGGTAATATTGTCGCGTGTAGTTAACTTTAGATTTTATTCTTAAACAATATTTTATATATCTGTATTCATATGATTTAGATTGACAGTTTTGGATATCGATGTACCTCGTAAGAAAATCACTGACGACGATGAAGAAGATGATAAAATCGATGATAATATTGATAGTAATAAAACAACTGACGGTGATGATGATCGAATTAAACTAGATATTGATGCAGACAAAACTATAATTGACCATCCTTCGGCACGTACATTAGATACGTGCATGGAATTATTTCTCAAATACATGCACGAATTCTGTTTCGTAAACGATGATTTGAAATTAGGATCTTTGAGAATACTTTACATAGATATTCTCCGACTATTTGAAACTGTAATATTATCTACGCACGTTACTTTATACGTGCAATATATCATGTTCTACATTTGCAGTTTCAAGCCTATTGTGGCAGAGAATTTCACAGATTGGTTGTGGTGTAAAGTAATCGATCTGAATGCAGCACCAGTTTTACGGCAAACAGCTGTTTATTACATTTCTAGTTTACTTACTACTGCCTCGTATGCATCTCACGAGTGAGTATCACAGTGTTCATCCATTAATTTTTATCATTATTATAAAACAACACTGTTTATAACGCTATAATGTTCATTTCTTTTAGATTAGTAAGACACACAATGTCTACATTAACAAAATGGTTACACAATTACATTGGAATGCAAGAATATTCGGAATGTGTAATGATGACTGACGATGATGCGAAAGCACACATCGTGTTTTATTCAGTTTGTCAAGCATTCTTTTATCTGTTCAACGCAAGATATAAAGAATTTGTCACATCGAACAATGGTGAGTGCATATTTATCATACACGTACATCCGACAATTTTATAAATAAACTTATTTTGATATTTTTTCAGGTATAATATTTCTTCAAGAACTCAATATATCAAGCATCGTTGCTTGTCAATTAAATCCTTTACAAATATGCACTACCGAAATTGTCTACGAATTTGCGAACATTACGAGCACGTATCAGTTAGCCTATTGTTATACTATAATTGAGACCAATGAGCGCAGTGAACTCCCGATTTTTGGAAGAAAACGTCGTTTACTCGTTTTACTTCCCAGGTTTTTCCCCTTTGGATCTTGTTTGCTCCGGCAAAGCAGACAAAGACTATCTCCCTTATTTCGCAATAATATAATGAATGCCGAATCAGACAAATAAAAATAGTTTGTACACATTGTATTATTCATATGTGATATGATTAATATATGTACATGAATAAACAAAATATATATACTAGTATATATATATTTAAATCAATGTCTGAAAAAGCAAGTGAGTTTTGACTTTTCTCGACTGTGTAAAAATGGTGTATGAAAACAATAGAAGAAAGATAAAATAATAAAAGAAAAGATAAAATAATAGATGTATCAAGATATTTAAAAAATAATATTTATTGAAAAAACGTTAAAAAAAAAAAAACTTTTGGAACAAATTTCTCTTTTCTCTGCTTCAATTTTACTACTTTGTAGAGAAGAAAGAACGAGTAACAAATATTAGAACAATTTGAAATCAAACTTCGCGGTTAGATGGCGTGCCGGAAGTTTGATAAAAACAGGGGCGCAATACGTTCGTTAGCGGAGCGATCGCAACTCAGGTTCGCACGCATTGGCTCGCGCTAGTATGGTAGACACACGTAAAATGGCGAGATACAGTTGTTATTTACTCGATTCAAAAGTAGCGGAATAAAGGCGGATAAAAGCAAGTCGGAATCGTTCAATACGTTGATTAGACGGTCTTGTTTTTGTGTCTGTTCCGCGAAATAACTTTTGTAAGTGATCGTGAGTATCATGTCTAATGTGAAGAGTTTACAATTTAACGCGTGCATGAAGAGAGATCGCTGTCGTTCTCATCTTCGCCGTACATACGTATGTAGGTTTTGTACATATTCGGGAAGCTGTTTTTTTTTCCAAGCTTGAGTTATCAACCACATATTCTGTATTCCTCGTAACAAGATTTTGTTGTTTCGCCAAATAGTGTCTTTCCCCGCAAGTAATCTCTTAATCCGCGCAATGAGGTTATGAATCTTCACAGCAAGAGGTTTTTCTCGGCTGATCTCCAATTCGATCGCAAGAAAAGTACCAAACTCTCATTTTCTGCAAGTAATAATTGTTCTGCATCTTCGATTTCGAGATCTGACCTATTTTTGCGAACGATCTCTGTCTCACAGAAGCAAAGAAATGCGTTTGCGATTAATATCCGCTGAATTTTAGGTTATAATATTGTAGAAGTAAGATTGAACTATTTCGTTCGATGTTCTCTTTTACGATTTGCTCCCAGTCGCAATAAGTCTGTTGAAAGTTTATCAAACGTACTAATTTTCTATCAAAATGTTCCTCCTAAAGATCTAATCTTGCATTAGTTTTCTTGACAATTAGAAATCGTGTCTTTTGCACGTTAAAATCTATCTCCTTGAACAAGTGTCTCGATTAATCTCATTCGTTGTTTTTACTCCTTAGAATATACTTTCAGACACATACACAAATAGAATGATTATCTCTATTTTGTGTTTTATATGAGATGTTTTATATCTGTGTATATAAGAGTGATTTGGAGAAATGAATAATGACATATTTGACAGAAAAGTTTATATATATATACTTACTTACAATTAACTTATTTATAACTAATGAAGAAAGAGAGGAGACAGTAAAATTGATAACAGTGTATTATAATATACAATTTTCTCATATATTTATTTTACTTTTAGATTTTATAGTTATATTAGTCTGTATACATATATATATATAAATATATATGNATCAAAATATTTAAAGATCTACAATAACCAAGAATTTTAAATATATTAAAATTATTTTATTATCTCTCTTTAGTCTTATCACAAAGCATATATTCCAAAACTTAGTGGAAAATTTACAATATCAGTTATATTGTACATGTGTGTTGCACTATCACATCATACTAATATATGTTGTATAGGTATATGTATATATGTGTGTGTGTATATATATATATATATATATATATATATTTATTTATTTATTTATTGTACTATTCATATTTTTGTCACAATTAAAAATACATTTTGCTTTCTCATAATAAAATAATTTATTATTTTGTTATTTTCACATATATTTATGCTGCATGTTGTATTGTTTGCATAATATTTGGTTGGTAAACAAGTCAAATTCATTTAAAACATACATCATAAAATTGTGTACATCACTTTTTGTTTCTAGTAAAACATCTTTGAAGCACATGTTGTAGATTTTACAGTTGCTCAAAGGTAAAAATATAAAAAAATGAATATACAAAAAGCTTATGTTTCTGCAATAAGTTCTTCATTGTTGTTAATAAGCAGAATTTATTATTATGGTTATAGAAGTATTTAAGGAAATCACTTTGTATAGGAGACTACTTTAAAATTTTGAAAATGTTTTATTAGTATTAAAATTTATGCATTAAAATTTATATATTCTGTACATACTTGTTGCTAAAATCTGTCTTGGATAGATTTTATCATAGAAGTAGTTTTGCTGTCTATTGTGTTTTAACAGTGCCTTGTAATCTTTAAAATAGAAAATTATAATAAATATATATTAGTTGAAGATATATTAAATATATATTTTGAAACTTACAATTAAATTTCAACTACACAGTTACAAATACATATAGTTTTATTTCAACAAGCAAACATTATTAAATTTATATATTTCTATTTCTATTTTTAACAATTTTCTCAGTTTATTCTAATTTTTTTTTTTTTTTTACTTTAAAAATGGTAAAGCGCATAAATTGTATCACATAATATGTGAATGTTTTCTCATAGGATATCGTGTAAGAGCAGATACTTTTGCAGATATGATATTGATGGATTGGTCCTCCTTGATATATTAGCAGCGATACAATATTGATCTTTAGTAATTGAAGAGGATCATATTTTTACCAGTAATTAAGTCTTGAATAATATGGCACAATATTATAACCTTGTGACTAATGCCGGTAGTACTTTTACAATTGAAGAAGTACCAAGAGTCTGTACTGTAGATGGACAGCCAGTTCAGTTAGTTGTTGAGAACGTAAATAATAGTGGTAACAGCTCACAGCAGCTTGTGGCCTGTCCTGCTACATCACAAAACAGAGAGGCAATATTTCCTTCGCATACTATTAATTTAGGAAATCAAATAGCTGCAACACGATTGGAACAAGGGTAATTAATGCATGTATTTTCAAATGTACAAATGTATTGAAATAGTAAAATAACAGGTTTATCTAAAGTTATGATTATGCAATGCTAAGATAGCTCAGAAAATTCTAATAATTGTAAAATAAAATAGTAAATATCTTACAAATACTTTCATTTCTACATTAATTTATCTTATTATGTACAATAGGCCATACATTTTAATTAAAACGTTGTTTTGATTTCTAAAAGGCATAACAACGTCAACTTTAATAACTAATATTCATGGGGACTATACACAAGAGTTAATTAACATTTTGAACGATATGTAACATTTCAATGTTAAAGTGATGTTGTAATCGTCAAATGTATGTACAACGTAGAAGATATTAACAGGTGCTTCTTAAAGTAGTCTTCTATTTTCTGCATAAGCATATAAATGTATGTTAATTAACGATAAAATAATATTTATAAGCAGTGAAGATAACATTAAATACTAATTAGAGCAAAGGAGAAGTTTTATAATCTCTACAATAAACGCGTGTGCCTCAAAGAAAAACTTATCAGAGTAATTGCTAGGATGCTGACTTACTAATATATTGGTCATGAAAGAGTTATGTGTGTATGTATGTGTGCTATAGACATATATATTTAATACATAAACATCACGGAATTTGAACTTTATCTTCTATTGCAATTATTACATTTGTTTTATTGGAGATTATAAATTTATTTGCACCTGCCGCTTTTTATTCTAAAAATATTAAAATTTTATTTTTATTTTAAATAATGTAGCAGTTACATAATGAGAGATAAATAAAAGTGGACGTTGTTAGATAATCAAAATTGCAAAGAAAACTATATATGATGCACAGAAAATTAGTAATACACTTTTATAAATAGTTTTTAAAATTGTTGTTATGCACAATGTAACAGTTGTATAATCCTTTTGTTGTGTGGCCTGTAATTTGTATTCTATTCTATTTTTAGTTGTTTAAAGTCAACATTTTTCAAACTTGTATCTTTTTACTGAAAAATTAATATTAAAATATGAAAATATTTATATAATTACAAAAAGTTAAAATATATATTTATGAGAAAATATATTTATATACATATATATTAATATGCTTGCTTGATCTAGTGACTGTTAATATAATTTAAGAATTTAAGTATTATTATAAACCAATATTTGCAACAAAGTTTATTTTTCAGACAAGATGTGTTTATAATCAAAACAAATAATATAGCTTCAACTCAGGAAATATTAAAATCTAATATCGCGAATGCACATACTACTGAAAATATTGTGAAGATTGTAGATCATTCAGGTAAACATGTTAACTATATTAATATATATTCATCAAATTAAAATATATATTCATCAAAATATTAAATCTTTAAATTTGTCATTCTTGTTTCCAGGTATTAAAACAGATTGTAAAAATGAAAGACAAACACAGTGGATAAAAATGCAAAATGCTGCTACGACCACAGTGTTAAAACCAAATACATTATTACAAGAAAGAAATCAGACTGCCACTGTAATTAGAAATAATACCCAAAACGACATTGTATCGCCAGTAAGTTTAAATAATATAATAATGTGTTCAAAAACTAAATTAATGTTTTTTTTTTTTTTTGCTTATAACAATATCTTCTTTTAGCCATCTGCTTGTATGAACTCTGGTTTATCCAATTTTGGAGACAAAAAAAAACCTTACTATAAAACTCTACAGGTGACGAACAATATAGGTGTAGCGTGTCAAACTTCAGATAAACTAAATGTAATAACTACAATGGAAAATCGGATTCAAAATTCACATGTAGCAACTCCAAGACCTGCCATGTCTGTCAACAGCAAAAGTATTAATCACGTGGGCCAGAATATTGTACGACCAACGCGTTCTAATACGAGTATGTTACATGTACGGCCTGTAGCTATAGTTCCTCCCGAAATCTCGAAAACATCTGTCAGAGTACAAGGTCCGGAAATGAAATGCTTGAACGAGCATATCAAGCAAGCGAAACTTAAAATGCAATTACAGCAAAAGCAACATATCGAGAAACAGAAATGCCAAAATAACCCACAACGACAACAACAACAACAACAACTTCCTAACACATTGCATCCTGTCCAATCCTCACTGAACCTTTTACAATCGCGTCGTTCGATAACACCAAATTCTGTACAACAAAAGACGCAACAGATTTCAATGTCTCCGCAACCTCAACAAATTCAAAAACAATCCGTGACAGCATCGCCAGCTCCTTCAGCTGAAACTAATAGGCACGTTACCAGTACTAACGTTACCAGTAATATGGAAGTTGATCTTTCTGAGTGTACGCAGGAAAAAGAGATTATTACTCAACAATCTCCCTCATTGCAATTAGACCATGAAAAAAGTTCAAGTGAAAGCGTTGCTTATCTTCAGAAAACCATCAACGATCCAAAAAGTGCTATAGTTCAGCAACAAATTAACGGAAATAAAGCAAAAATGTTAGTGATTTTAACCTCTGGAGAACAAAGATTAATTACTTTTGACATACCGAATGAAGACTGTACTGTGCACGACCTATTGGTTCAGGTACGTGCAGTCATGATGAATCAGGTACGTTATATAAACTCGGAAAATTTGTAAATTTAATACAAATAGATGAATTGTATTACAGTAATTGCACAAATACATTTTTTTTTTTTTAAAGAATACGCAGTAACGGTCTAGACAGAACGGTCTGTACCAATTTGACCGTATCTCTTAAAATTATACGAATATATACAATATATACAATAATATACATAATGAAATACGAGATTACAAACTCAAATTCAAAAGTGTTCTTTAATTGTAAATTACATATAATGAATAATATTAATTATATCATTTTAATATATACAAGTAATCTTTTTCCAGGTTAATATCTCGTTTTCTGGATCAACAGTCTCCCTGGTAGACGATCCTGCGCTTGGTATAAACTATATAGTAGATGTCAGTTCTAGATCAGCTGGGACAAACTCAGACAATGATCACACTGATTCTACTTCTAATTCTACTCAAGAAATTGTAAGCTCCACTACAACAAACAGTGACATTTTATCCCAAAATACCAAGTAAGATATATTTTAATTATTTCATATTTGCTTATATCGATAAGTTTATGTTCAATTGTTAAACAAATAACATGAAAAAAAATATTTTTAGCGCATCGGATGAAAACAGTAATACCTCTTTTGCAAGCACGGAGGTGAGCTCATACATTTACTTAAAAAAATTAGAACAAAAAGTGAGAACATTGGCATATGACTTGGGTATTATTTTTCTTTTGTTTTATATACATCTATGCATTGCATGCATATATAGAAAAGTAATAAATTATATATCTTTTTTCTTGATTTAACGCATTTAATTAATATCAAAAAATTCTGTTATTTTCTTACGTCTGTGTTAGGAATATCTGACATCGTAGTTTAAATTTGTATACTTTATGCCAATTTCTTTGCTTGATAATTAGTTACATTAACGAACACAGCGTTGAAAAAGTACGCAAATATGTACAGTTGTAAACCTAGTTTCGCGTCAAGACTGCGGTAATTATCTTTGATAATAACTTTAATAAACGAATTTACGATAAAAACACTTTTAAAGTTGTGATATTAATATAAATATTAATATTACTATAAGAGAACCACTCTTGTGTAAGAAAAGAAAATATGAGATGGACAATACATAATATATAAAAAATATATACATGTACATGTATAGAGAGAGAATAAGAAAGAGAAAACAAGAAAGAAAAACAGAACTCACATATTCTTATATTCGATAAGAATGCTTTATTAACACAACAAAGGAGTATATCTCAACAAAGAAAATTGTTCTGCAACTACGAAGTATATCGTGTTATTACTTAGGAACCTATTTTGGTCAAGGGAATGCTTGCTCTCTGTCCACATTGCGGCTACAGTTCACTCCACTTCAACCGATGTGAAAGATGTAATACAAAATTAAGTGAAGAAGTCAAGTCGATACCCATAGCACAAAAGGAGTGTGGGATATCTGTTGATGTAAGGATTATGATTGCGACGTTAGAAGACCGTTATTATATTACGCTTAATAGCACAATACTCACCTGTTATATAATGATCGATAACATAATCGATGAAAATAGCTGACAAGGTTTTAGATTATTTATGAGTTTGTTATTATCTTAACATTTTTTTTTTAATATAATCAATTTATAAAATGCTCTTAATTCGCGTTTTTTTAAACGCTTTTATAAGTATTTTGCAAAGTTTTCTGAGATATCTTAAATCTCGGAATTGAAATGTAATTAATAAAAAAAGTTCTCACAATATAAGACTAGTCATCAAATTGAACCTTTTAAATGATTAAATTAAAACATTCCGAAAAAAGTGGGTTTTTGTGTGCTCTCTAAAAGTTCAATTTGATGACTTAGAATTAAATATATAATATTGTATAATACTTGAAGAAATTAGAAAAAATAAAAGCGCATATAACATGATTACTACAAGTTATATTGAAGGCAGCTCGTAACAAACTTCAATATACTTTCTATATATATCTATATCAGGTGAGTGAAAAAGTTCGTGCCCGATTTATCATTAAAATCAATCAATCAATCGTTGATTTTAATGATAAATCGGGCATGAACTTTTTCACTCATCCAATATATATTTTATATATATGTATATATACGTATGTGTGTGTGCGCGTGTGTGTGTGTGTACATATATACATATAAAATTTCCGACATATTCTCTACTTTTCTTCGTCAGCAACTCTTTTCACCAATATTTCTTAAAGTGAAGTATTCTATAAATATGTCATGACTGTATATCTTTCCAGATATTTTATAAGAAAAATAATGAACGAAATACTACACGATTAGAGAAAACAGAACGAGACGGTCCTACATGCAAACGGCCAAGAGGAAAGGGTAAAGGTACACCTTCAAAACCAAAGCCTATTCACAAAGAACCAGGTATATACGTAATGTACTTTGCGCACATAAAAAAAAATATCAATATATAAATCTAGTATTGGCAGTTATTTTATTATTTTGTATTAAAAATATTTTAGTATGTTACATTTTTATGTTTTTAGAGTGTTTGACAATATCATCTGATGAAGAAGATGAAGGCAAGGCTAAAAAGATAGGAAACATTAATAATAATACGTTAGGCCATGCAAGTAATTCTTTTAATGAAGAAGTGGGCACCATATTAGAAAAAGAACCAATAATTACCACCAATTGTATTTTTAGTTCGTATAACGATTTTAAAAATGATGAAAAATTTGGTACAGGTAATATTTTTTTTCATAAAGAACATGAGTGATAACGATATACTATGTAGCCGATATTAAAAAATAATACTATGTTTATATACACACTAATGAGTTGATACCGGATTTTAGGAACGTGTGATAATGAGAGCTTTGTAGACAATGAACAAGCATTACAAACTGCCATAGAATGTCGAACAGTCAGAATAGGATCTTATAAATATATTCCACGAGAAAAAATAGTAGTTTCTCGTACAGGTGTAAAATTTAATGTACCTTTATTAGAAGATGGTAGGTGTTAAATTGCTCTTAGATACATATGTATAATTTGGAGAAAGAAATCTAAAGAGAGAGAGAGATTAAATATGATGCGTGTATTTTTTAGACACAAGCTTTATTACATTGGATGTGAAATATCGAGATATAGTTAAATTATTGATACATTTTGGAAAGACAATGCCGGTGCTGTTCTTTTATACAACTACAAATACAGGCACTATGATACGTGAATTATTAGGAATGCAAGATCCAAAAGGGCCATATTATGATCCTGCTGGAAAAGGTATATTTGTGGTTTATGCGAAAATGATAACATCTTGAAATGGTCCTGTAGCACGGTGAGAGGAAATTTTTAATGCGCGACCTTGTTTTCGTGCAAAGTCCATTACGTGGCATTCAAATTCGTCGTAATAAAATAATACAGATACATGTATTTTCGTATCGCGCATGCTCAGATAAAAACATTCCGCCCAAATGACAGATTTTCTAACCTCTGAAACGTCGTTTCTTTTTTTCAGTAATTACTCTTTCTCGTTGTTGAGCGATAAGTTTTATTTATTAAATTTTTATTAATGCTCAAAAACACATCAAATAAATATAATTTTATTAAAATTTAAGAGCGCAGTTATTAAACAAAATTTAATTGCGTTTCCACCATTTTCAATTAAATTAATCGTCTAATTAAACGTTATTTGCTAATTCGACTACATAAATCGATGCGATTGGTCACTTCTGTGGAAATGATCTTCAGTGGAATGATCGAAGATATTGAAAATAGTTTCATTTATATAAAAGGATCCCAGACAGACATGATTACTAATCATGTTGTAGGTTGTGGTTGAAGATAAACAATCGCAGATGGTCACCAAAACTGTTATCAGAATCACATTATGTTGTCATTACGCACAAAATTGTATTTATTCAGTAACGATTTTTAATTGGAACGAGTTGTTTCAAACTATGCTATAGAACTTTCCTGAAAAGGAAAAAAATTATTTTCAACAGATATATATATATACGTATATATAACCAGTATATCAATATCTTGTATTATTTGTTAGATCATACGCATAAACGTATCACGTTATTGCCGGACAAATTAGCGGATGATTCAAGAGCCATAATAACAGCTTTGTTTGCACGAGGAGATAAAATGGAAGAATTGAATCCAAAAGAAGCTAATGATATACTTTTGCGAGCATCGCCTAGGGATGTATGTGTTTTGACAAAGTATTTTTCAGTTACGTATATAATAATATTTGTTTCTAAATATTTATTCACACATTTTTTCACAGAATCAATCACAGGTGCAGAGTATTACAACTCGGAAACAAAGCCAAAATTCAGCATCAAGTACCGTCAGTGCAAATGAACCCATACAAACGTAAGAGTTCAGTTTTACGAAATAAAAAAATGTATTTATTTTCTTTTGAGTTCCGTAAGATAAGTAGTCGCTTTTTTTTGCAGAATAACAGTTTATCCGCCACCTCCTGCAAAAGGTGGCATAGCTATCAACACTGAAGATTATTTATGCCTTGCCGAAGATCAGTTCTTGAACGATGTGATTATAGACTTCTATTTAAAATATTTAACCTTGGAAGTATTATCGGAATCTGACCAACAGAGAACTCATGTGTTTAGTTCATACTTTTATAAACGTTTGACCAGTCCACATGCTCAAGCTGCTGAAAGTGTTATCAAACCAATAACGCCTGCCGCAAAGCGACACGCGAGAGTGCAGAAGTGGACAAAAAATGTTAATATATTTGAGAAAGATTTTATTATAATTCCAATTAACGAACAGTAAGTAATCTCCCACTCTTAAATAAACGGTAAACACTACTTTTTTATTTACATTAGATGTACAAAATACATCGTATACATATTACATGATATAACAATGTGTGTTATTTGTAGCGCACATTGGTTTTTGGCTATTATATGTTTTCCTGGATTAGTTGGAAAAGTTAATTTGCAAACTAACGAAAATAATATTTATAAGACTGTGCAAAAAAGCAAAAAAGTAAAAGAGTTGAAAAAAGCAGTTACTATAGGTTCTACAACAATTACTCCTGTACCTACAACCATAACGATAGAGCAAGATGAAGGCTCCGAGAGAGACGAGGCCGAAGGCGATGATGAGGAAATGGAAATGGATAGTGACGAAGAAGTAAACAAAATTTTATTGCGACATTATTTCTCGCTACGAAATAATCAATATGCTTAATTCTCTTATTATTTTCAGGATGAAACTGAAGAATCAGAAGAAAATAGCACACCAAGCCTCGTTAAAACCGAACAGCAAAAGGACACTGTTAAAATGTGAGTGGAATGCATAATATGCAATTAACATAATCCGTGAACAGAATTTCTATAATTTGAATAACGTTAATTTGTAGTCCCTGCATATTGATATTCGATTCACTCGCTGGTGCTAGTAGAGCTCGAGTAGTTGCAACATTAAGAGATTACTTAATGTGCGAACACATTGCCAAACTTGGTGTAGAAAAGACATTTTCAAAAGATACTATCAAGGGTGCATGTCCGAAAGTGCCACAGCAATCAAACTTCACTGATTGTGGATTGTACGTGTTACAATATGTGGAAAGTTTTTTCAAAGTAAGTAAAAGTTCGAAACTTTCTTGTTGTTTATCGCGTGTAGTTCCGATCAACACAACTTATCAACATAATTACAAGACTATATGTTTTGTTCGCATTTTTAGCTTCCAATTACTGACTATACCTTACCAATTAAAACTTTAAAAACATGGTTCGAGGAAATTGTCGTAACGAGAAAGAGAGAAGAATTGTCGAAACTGTTAATTAGATTGATGAATGATACGAAGGGCGATAAGACCATCAATCTGCCAAATTTGAATTTTCCCACGCAAGACGGCAAATTAAAACCGAAGAGCGAAAACCAGACAGACGCGAAGACTACAAAGCCAGAAGTTGAGAATAAGAAAAAGCCTACGAATGTAGACGCAGAAACGCGTATTGTTTCATTTGTTACAGAAAATAATGAATCATCGGACTTTGTTAGTAGAACCACTTTTCAAATCATTCCTTACTCTGTAAGTTCTTCTAACTCGACTGAGAGCAATCCAACGGAAATGAACGAGCAAAAACCTACAAGGTATATTTAACCATATTTTATATAATTTTATTTAATTTATTTTTTTTAATTAATTTTATTTACTTGACTTGAAATATAATTTTGTTTTCCATTATATCAAAATATCACGCACGGCCTATGAATTGTTCCTATCTCGACTCTTTTCTTCACGGCAATTTTTCATGGATATCCTGATCTTCTCCAGAAATGCTTTCCCGTAAAATGTTTCCGTACTAATTGAAAGCTGTACAAGATTTTTTTTTTACGTACTTTCTTAATATGTAAACAAGTGCAATTACAAATGTTATTACATCGAATCATTTTGTTGATTTTCAGATCTTCAAGTGAGACAATGTCCTATTTAAAATCCAAACGAATTCCTAGGTTAGTGTCGAAGACACAGAATCAAGAAGACTCTCAAGTGTCGGTTAAGAAGCATAAAGGGGAGTCCTATAATTCTTGTAAATAAATTGTTTCTTTTTTACAGTGATAATATTAACTTACCTTCACACAAAATACATGAAATCATTCTATATATTACGATATGTAGTGTTAAAATATCTCATATAAGAAACGAATAAAACTACTGATTTGATTTCTGATTATACGTTTGTGATATCTTCTTTATATGACCTTAACACGTAACTTTGAAATATTCAATGATATTATTAGTCTCTAGATAAAATTTTGTTTTTTTTTTTTTCGATACACAACAAAGCTTTAGATTTCAACAGCTGACAGATATTCCGCGGCATCTGCAACGTGTCACGGCGCTAGAAAACTCATCGGTTACGTATCAAAGATTTCTATCAATTTATATTTGCGATATCATGTAAAAGTATATGTTTTTAAATAATATTTAGATACATGTGTGTACGCATCATCAGATGTTTATTTCTTATCTTTTATATATCTATAGATCTACATATCTTTTATATATCTATATATATATATATCAAACCAAGGAGTGACCTTTAATTTTCTTGCATCTCGAGCCAATAGCAATTCACTGGTGTGATACTATATGCTTCGAAGCAATTGCAACGACTATTTAAAGCCGCTGCGACATGTGTCTATGTAGACACATATTCAGTACGCGTAGTTTTAAATAACTTTCGCTACACGCGCGAAAGAGTTCCACTTAACGTGAATATTTCTCTGCGAAGTATTTATGAAACTCTCAAGACGATACAAGCTAAAGTAATAATCAATACGATTCGGCGATTGCTTTAAGTGAGTATCTGCATTGTGTGTCTATATTGTATCTTTTTTTTTAGATTAGAAAACTACTACAATCTTTATACAACTAACAAACTGATTATGTAATACGCTCTTTTTTCGCGCTTTATCATTTTAATTATTATATGGAACAATATTCATTAATTAATTAACCCGAGAACAACAGCAGCGTATTATTTTTATTAATTACGCGTAAAATATAAGGAGAAAAAAAAATATTGATTTGCTTTGCTATTGAAATAATGTAAAAAAAGATTTATAACTTTTATGTAACATTTATGTGTGTCGCGAGATGTTAACTGCGTAAATCTCCGAGTATGGTTTCGCTGGGCTTGTGTGTTTTCATGATGATGTCGCGTTCATTTAACTAATGCGCAACTTTAATAGGATAATGCCTGGATCAATAGACTTAATAGTGTCCACGGTATATATTGGACTCACGATTTGGATAGCGTACTGGCTGAGGCTGTACACACTATTTTATCTCGATGCTCGTCCTTTGACGAAGAATTTAGTCCTAGAATTCATAGCTACAGCTGAACTTTGTGGAGCGTGTTTCGAACTCATTATAAGTAAGTTTGTTTTTTATAAAATATTTTTTTTTTAGCATCGAGATAGACGCAACTTTGTTTCTTATTTATTGCTTCTCTGATTTTTTTACTTTTTATTTTTATTTTAATTGTTTATATTATTGCATTTATATTATCGCAGAGCTCTTGTGTATTAAATCAATGCGTTTATGTTATTTTCAACATTTATTGAAAATTTCTCTCAGTTGCGGATAATTGGGGAGTATGGATGTACGCGCTTTATTTGTTTCTGCTGACGATTTGGTGGTCGATAAATTGGGACGAGGCTTCAGCGTGTCCTTACACGCACATGGAGGATATAGTCGTCGGTAGAAAACCGCTGGGCGTTGCTTTTCTCTCGATATGTGCACAACTGGTTGGCGGTCTTGTCATATTTAAATACATTCAAATGTTGTGGGCGCTCCAACTTGTCTCTACGCACAAGAATAGAGCTTACGGAGAATGCACTACGGATTTACAGGCAAGACGTATCTTTTGATTCTGCGTGCGAAGCAGGAATTTGCTCGCACGCGGAAAATACACTCTCATCGCATTATATATATCTGCATATGTAATATAATCAGAATACTATTCTGTGCGCTAAAATGATTATCACGAAATTTTAGGTATCTGCTATATTGGGAACATTAGTGGAGTGCATTGCAACGTGCATATGCAGAGTGGTGTCCCGAGTGTTGAGCGAATTGAATCCGAGATTTAGCATGGTGATTGATGCTTTCGTAGGAACATCTTTGGTGGTTGCAGGTTGGCGAATTTTTCCACTCTCTTATCTCTCTCTCTCTCTCTCTCTCTATCTCACGATATAAAATTTTCTGCTTAATTTTTATCACACGTTATATCTTTCAGCGTTTAATTACACCGGCGGCTACTTCAATCCGGCACTGGCTACTTCTTTAAAATACGGATGTTTGGGAACTACACCGATGGAGCACGTGATGGTTTACTGGATTGGAGCGTGTATCGGATCTATCGCCTCGTTGTACGTGTATAACATGCCGTTTGTTCAAAATTTTATTCAACGACAGGAAAGTTCAGAGGTATTTTAATGAGATGTGAAACGCGCGCGATGTTTAAGAAAATGTGTGTACATATAGATAATATGTTTGTTATCTAAAATTGTAAGTATATATTTATTAATTAGATATATATTTTTTGTGTCTTATAATTAACAAAAAGAACGTACAAAATTATATGTGCCAAAAAATAGTGTTATACATTCCGACTGTGATTATCGTAAATAATTGTACAGCTGCACACATGATATTGTTCATACTTTGACTTTAAGATAGAAAAAAATGCTCAGATTGTTGAACCGTCTGTATTAAATAAGTAATTAAAAAAGTGACAGTAAGACTAAATTATTTAATATGGATAAAGTGCACTGTTGCTTCTGAAATCCCTTACGAAAAAAAACACAACTATAAAACAATTGCACATTATCAAATATTAAAAATATATCAAATATCAATAATATTGTCACATTAATAAAAAAAAATATCAAAAAACCTATATATAGAATTCCGCCTTGGACGAAAAATCGTATTCGATTGCTTCGTTTGTGTACATTTCGATACTCTGCAACATGAATAAGCACAGATATGCGTTATTTTTCGTTAAGAAAACTTAAAAATTTGAGAATTGTCATTCTTTCTCACTCGGATATGTACTTACACCGTCGATATCTTTGTCTAAATTCTGCACTTGTTTCTCGTGCGTGACCTTCAATTTTTCTTTTTCACGTCCCTGTTTGATGTCCATGGTTTTCCTCTCGTCTAGGAATTTCTTGGTATTTTGCTGTTTTTTCTCACGAAGTCGTCTGTCCTTGTCACCCTTTGTTTTCAATGCCTTATCGTTCATCACTTCCTTTGCCGTTTCCACGGACACTTTCGCCTGGTTGGAATTCATCTCCTTGATATCTCTGCGACGCATCAGTGTGTGTCACATGACATGAAAACAAAAGAATGTCAGAAGTAATCGAACAAAAAATCGTTAGAAATTATAAAAATAACAATTAAACTAACTTGTCATGTTTAACCTGCATCATTTTAACTTGCGATGTTTGCACGACTTCGATCAGTTTCTTTAATTCGTCGCGAGAGCTTTGCGTTTGATTCTTCAGTATTTCCCATTCTTCTTTCCTCTGTTTTTCCATCATAGCGGACCATTGAGCCGTCTGTTCGCTTATGATTTTTTTCAAATTGCTGTCTTGCGCGAGAGCATTTTTGCTGAAAATAAAAGACGCGAATACATCCCAAATGTCTTCGACGCTATATTAAAATCGCAAATGTTAACGCGTACTCTTTTCCCTTGGTTAGCTTCTCGATAGCGCTGCAATGATTCTTCTGCATAGTTTGTCTCTCTTTCAAATGCTTCTTTCTCATAGTGTCCAATTCTTTCTGATGCTTCTTCCCCAGTTTGAAATTTTTCTCTTTCTTCAAAGATTCGAGCGTGATGGGTTCCAGTTTTAATTCCTCTGCAATCGCATATCGATGTTTATATTTTTTTTTTCGTACGAGTCTAAACAAAATCGTATCTTTTTTTTATGACGTGATTCGCGCATTGGTTACCCTTCTTTGCTTCCTCTTCCTTTTTCTTCTTAGCATCCGCTTTGGCATCCGTCTGCTCTATTCCAAGACCCTTCATCGTCTCGGTCTGCTTCTCGGCAGCCTTGGAAAATCCGCCCGGATCGGACAAGGCAGCCATAAAATCTGAGATTGAAAGACAATTCAGGCAACGAGATAGGAGAAAAACAAAATAAGAATAATATGTAAATAGTACGAAATAGTACGTAGAATAGTATGTAGATGGTACAAAAAAAAATCGACAATTAAATAATTAAATATTGTAAGAAATACAAAACTCTAATGAAGGTTTTATTTCGCGTTATAAACATTATTTTTATATCGAACTAACAATATTCCACTTTTTTCAATATTCCATCTATCACGATGTGCCACTATTTCTCGCGTCAGTGTATAACGTTCGTGTGGTATACACCACACGAACGGTATCTTCTGCAAAACATGGTGACGTATGCGGTTGCTACATCAGCTATTTTTTGACTCAGGCGTTACCTTCGAATCCATCAGGGACATAAATCTTCAGCTCTATATTACAGAAGAGCATGGGCAGCGCCATCGGAAAGTTAGCCTCAGTCTTCAAGGAGATGTGCCTGTAGCCGGCCTGAAGACCGTCCAAAGGTAAGATTCTTTGACCGAGTAATTTTCCGCTTTCTTCGTACACGCCTGCATAAAAAACGGAACACAAATTAAAATTATTATTTACATCACTGTAAAATGTTTGTGAGAAATACTTTTAATTGGAAAAAAATCTCAATTGTGCAAATTTATAATAAAATATATATATTTTTTTTTTTTAATACAAGAGAGAATTATATCAGCACCGAATCTAAGCACCGCCAGATCCGGAAGCACAACTTTCCGGAACAAAAACGGCTCCTCGTTGTAAACCGGATTCAAACCGTTCGCCGGCACCATTCGTGTTCTGAATTCTTTCTTGATCGTGTCCGCCGGCAGACCGTACATATCCACCTCGACATACGTGCCCACTTTTTTGTCCGACAAGAATTGTCCGGCTATGATCTGAACCCCGCACTGTGCGGTGATGATACCGTCGACGTCCTCAGAAAAAGGATCGAAGCTTCGATCGGGTCTTCGCATGAAGTCGGGCTTCAGCAGATAGCCTGTCGTGCCGTTGTACTCGAATTTCCCTTGATTGAGCTGCATCGGCAGATCGGGTGTTTGAAAATTCAGAGCCACCATCTGACAGCCGGCGTTCCAGAAGACCTATGGAGGGGGTATAAGTGCGTAAGGAAAATGAAAAACAAAAGAAAAAAAAAATCGTCGCGCGTCTCCTCTCGATCGCGCCGGCTATCAACGCGATCAAGAGTGGTTCACGAGAGAGAATTTGTTTATTGTTGTGAGATATGTGTAATATAGATATACGGCGGGTTTAAATGAATAATAACTTCCACGGGGAATTTACTATACGTGTGTAGGTGCGTTTGTGTGTATTATCGCAGTTACCTGGGGCATGTAATTCGACGAATCAGCCCTCGTGCCCTTTGGATATATTCGACTCATTTGCCGCTTGTTGTAATTAACGAACTCTACCGAGTGAGTTTTCAGATAGTTAAGAGCGGCAGTCTCGGAGAACGAAGACATATTATGATGTATATTCTTCTCTGGAAACGCGTCGGGGTTGAGACATTAGTACGTGTCGCGCGCGCGACTTGCGCGCACGTGTACGCTCATTCGTTTAACCCCTTCTTGAACCCCCGGAATGTATACGCGTTTCTCACCCAACGTTATTTTGGTTGTGTGCTATTTTAATTCTAAATAAATTCTGTGTGCAAAAAAAAATGTTTTTTATGAGAAAAGTAAAAGTTTTTTTATCAGAAATATCACGAAATTTACGTGCGCTCACAAATTTACATATTCATTAAATAGCTTTTTCGTGTGTGTAGCTCGACAAAAACTTTTAAAAAAATCTTCTTCCAGAAAGGGTTAAACAAATTCACTTACAAATTTTTCATTTCGTTATATTAAAATATACCACACACTTTCCGCATTTTCGAAGCTCTGAAACTTCACTGGCTGCGCGTAATTTATCATGGCCGAAAGAAAAGGATGACATGCCATGGTACTGCCTGTATATTGAATCGGTGGTGCTTCGCCTTCCGTTCCTTCGCCTCCGGGAGCAGCTTCGCCTTCCTGCGCAATATCGTAAAAAAGTATATCGAAGATTATTTTAAACAATTTTAATTTTTTCAGAGAGAGAAAAAGAGATATGTCGCACATGAAAAAAAAAAACAAAGGAAAACTTGATTTTAAATAATTATTAAAGTAGGTAATTACCTTTGGTGGTTCGGGAACTGGAGGTGGTGCAGCTGCGCTAGCATCTTCGACCACTTCGTCCTTGGCTTCGAATTGTCCGGCAAGGAAGAGCTCGAGTTCGACTTTCTCTACTTCCGGCTTTAATCGCTTGTTCTTTATCAATATCTTACGTTTCAGTGCACTAGGCGGAGGAAGCGGAGATCCAGGTTCGAGCTGATCAACATAATCGTCACATATGATTGGTCTTGATTATAATTTGTTAATTACACGCAAACACGCGTTAATACTCACTGGATAATCTTTCAGAGGCTCTTTCAGTAAAAGATCACCAAATATCTCGTCGCAATATTTCGCCAGTTTCAATTGGTTTTTCAAGCAGCAATGATTCTCGAAACTTAAAATTATGGGATAATCGGAGGTAACGAACGCGGTGTCTCTTATAGCGTAGATCACGTCCTTGAACAATATGTCGGTGCACATAGCTTTGCCGTGAGTTATGATGGGCTCGTCGTCTACGCTTTTGCCGTCCCAACAATCTAACTCGACGCATCTACGATCGAGATAATTTTTTTCGTGTGTTTTGTATTTCAAAATTGATTTTATGTATTTTTATTGATTTTATATCACGTATCACAAAACACCATCGAAAATTGATGATGATTTTTAATCGCCATAAATCAAAATCTACCTTCGTTATTTTTACATTGAAACGTTCGTTTTAAAATGTTCCAATTAATCTGTCATCATTAAAATATCTTCCGATGGTTTTTTTTTTTGACATTCTATGTTTTTTCAATTGTTTCTATATATTTTTTATCTGCATGTGCGATTTTAATATTGTTTCCAGAAAAACTTGTGCGTTGTACCTGCAACCAGCAAGCAGTGTCTGTCGGTACATCTCGACGGTGCTTTTACCACCGATTTGACGACCGCTGAGGTAAGTGTTGTGACTCGAATTGATGTAATAATGCGAGAGCGGCTGGTCCATGTCCATCCACTCTTCCAATTTGTCGAGAAACACCGGCGAGTTCTCGTCCGACATTAAGTATCGTATGAAACCTTCTTTCGTCAATTTTTCTGCGATGCGCAACGCGCATATTAAAATAAAGCAAAAAATATTAACAAAATTTTAATATTATCTAACAGAAGGATTTATATATAAACATTCAATTTTGCGGGAGCTTACTTTCCGATTTCGCTTTCTCATCGCTTTCGTAGTCGTTAATGATTTCGGTGCAACGTTTCTCGTCGTACAGAGGGTACAAGATCTCGTTGAGTCGCGGATCCCTCTGTTTCGTGTTCATAAATTCCACCAATTGCATCAAACTTATGGTATCCGATTTTCCTTTTGTACTGCGTGAAAGACGGATAAATAAAAATTACGACACGCTTGTTCCGCGTGTAATATTTTTTCCGAAAGCGGTATAAAAATTGTCTCTTACGGTCTGTGCGCGATGTCTGAGACTACTTACATTGATTGAAAAAGTTCTTCGATATCATTTCTGGGGCAAATCTTGAAGTACAAACTGTAAAACTTCTCGAATGTGAAAGCCTCCGGCTCCATTTTGTCACCCTAAACGTGAAAGATAGCAGTTTGAAAATGTACTATCCAGCGGTTTTGAAAATAGCGGCGGCGATGACTTCGGAACTGCGCGAGTAAAGTTTTTTTTTTATCGACATACGCTTTTTTTTTTTAAAAAAAAAAAAAGAAGAATATATTCCCATATTAAATAATTTACCTTTCCGCTTGGCAGACCGAGTTCCGCTAATCCTTGATAAACGAGTTTCTCAGTCTTGCCGGATGCAAAAGTCTTTGATATCACTTTCACGGGAACTTTTCCCTTGGGATCAACTTGGAAACTTAGCCGCATCCAACTAATAACGCAATCGGGGTTTTATTTAATAATCGAAGAGAAGAAAAAAATAGTTAACAACAAAAAATAGGATAGTTGGAATAAATATTTGTTATATTTTTACGGATCTAAAAGGCAAGTGTGAATATGTTACGTACTGCTTCATTAGCTGTGTTTTTGGACAAACGTTACACGCTTTTGTGTTGTGCGTAATTAAGCGCAGTCCAGCTTGCCAATCCTGAATTCAATCATTTACCGCAATTTATATATGTATATACATATATATATATATATATATATAATATATATATAATAACAGCGCAAAGAAACGCTACATCTTTAAAGATTTATAAAAGTCTACGTTTAGATAAATACTTTCTTTTAATTAATCTTCTTCAATTTATTTATTTATTACCTTTGCCGTTTTTGCATCCGGACATACCAGATGTTGATAGTGAATGTTAGTGTAATCCACTCCGGAACATATAGTTAAGCTTTTTTCGTCCAATTGTTCCGTAGTTCCGTGTTTGCTTAATTTATTATTTAACTTTGGATCCTAAATAGATCAACAGTTACTTTGTGATTTTTACGCGAATCTGTTGTCTGATACTTTGAATTTTCAAATTTCTTTCTTTTTATTTTTGATTCTGATTTTAAACGAATTTACCTTTGGCGTGCCTCCGTAACGTATGTCGCTCACTTGAGCCAATTCTATGACGTCTCCGTCCTGTCAAAAAAAAAAACGCCGCGAATTATTTATACGCTTGTTTGTCAAAAAGACTGACGCGAAACGAACGCGAATTAAAAGCGCATCTTGAAAACAAGATACAAGTAGGCTACCTTGCCGTCGCTTTTCCAATAAATGAAAAAGCCGTACTCGTCAACTTTGAACAAACAGTTCGGCTCGTATTCGGTCGACTCTTTGTCCTCGAACCATCGATCGAACACACCGCCGTTTCTCAAGAGTTCCGGCACTTCGATGCGCCAATTAAATTCGAACTTCTTTGTCATGGTTCACGGCAACTCTTGAAGGGAAACGCTGTTAAGATAAACTTGGATGCGAACTTGAGCTTGTCGCAAGCTCAAATGAGAGAGTGCCATCGCGAGACTCGGTGTTCCAGAAACGCCAAATCTAATTAGTTATATCTAATTTACCGTATAAGGATTCAACGCGATCGAAACCCCGGCGTAACGGAGATTCTAAACTTACACAAGTGTGTAGTTGTATAACGAAATTTTCTTTCTCTCTCTCTCTCTCTCTCTTTAGATTTCTGCGTATTATAAGCCATATGTGCCGAAATATACGCATAATGTAAATTATTAATTATTAAATTAATTATTAAACAACTAAATATCAGAGTCGATGCCGGCAAAATGTATGCGCAAATATGTATTTTTTTAAACGTGTATATTAATGCACATAGAGATTCGAACCGAAAATTCAAATCGAAAATTTATGTAGGATATTTGGTTCGCACACATCTCATGTAAAATAATTTATCCTTCTATGGAATTAAAAATATTTTGTTGCGAAAAAGACACGAGTCTTTTGACCAGATATCGATCCCGGATCTCCCGCGTTTCGTGCAGAGAAAATATGTAAAATTATAAGTAAATTGTTGTATCAGGAGAAACAAATAATTTTTTCACGCAAAATGTTAAGAAAACAAATTACACACATTCTTTGTTTTTCGATAATAAGTAATAATTTATTAAAATTATGGTTAACAATACACGCGTTATACACATTATATTACATGTATCTTGTGCGATGCGTACGTACAGGAATTTATGCACTTCTACGCAAGTTGAATCAGTGCTTTGTTCGTATGGTCTATCACATGACGATGACTCGAGGAGCAACAATTTACTTTAGCCGGCAATAACATCAGTAACAGAGATACATTCTTATTTTAATGACTCTCTCGCAGAGATAATTTGTGACGAATCGTGTAAATAATGGAATGCTTCGATTGCCGTGACAACGCTGTCACGTGGAGTGACAAATGATATTTTTAACGGGACGTCTATCAAACATTTATTCGTCAAGTCTCAACCTGCAAATACGATCTTGTGATTGTGAAAATTTGATCACTCGCGCGACGGGTTAACGTTATCACATCTGAGGCTTCAGCAAGTAGTGCGAATTCAGTTGCACGGAAGTATTCACGTCTGTTTCCGGTTCCTTGAGCATTATGTCATCCTGCACATTGTGCATAGGCTCTATACAGTATTCCTGTCCGCAAACCTTGCACGCCTCGAAGTGCGGTTTAATGGAATTCTTGAGTCTCTGTGGATGTAAAATGTATTTTATCGCGTATATATTGCGTGTGGAAAACATGGAATTATCTTCGTTAAGTCTAACATAATAAATACGAAGTTTCGAGAAGATAAAAACAATGCGAAATAATTAAATTAAAAATAATTACATTTAAATAAATAATAATCACTAATTACATCTTAATAACAATTTAATTTAATTAAATTCTAGTAATAATTAAATCTTTATGTTAATGTAACAAACAGATAATTTGGGGTACAAAAAATATTCGCGAAATGTAAACGTACTTCGGCAAACGTTGCGCCGTCCGCTCGAACAAGCACGCAAACTGCAAATGCGGGAATGCAAATTAAAGAAAGAGACGCGATGCTCCATCCTATCGTTTCTGCCCACCACGGATAAACGTAGTCGCCGTTGTGATAGGTCGGCGACTCGTAATCGATTAAATTGAACACCCATACGGCCTGAAAAGAGATAAGACAATTACACTAAGATGTGTCCGACACATCTTAAAAACTACTACCGACTACTGCGCGACGTGCAACACAAAACACGGAAAAGTGAGATGAGATTAAAAACAGACAATTTTATCCGCGCGTCACACAAAGCCTGTCACAAAGTACACTTTGTATTTCTTTGAAAAACAACAGTTACGCGAATTGCTTGTTTTTACCGCGAGTTCCGTTTATTATTTGTTGCGGTCGACGACGTCATCTGTTTTATACGAAATCGTGGTTTTGACAACTACAGTTTCGATACGGAAATTGTTTAACACTCGAAGATAACTGTAATATATATATTTATTTATTGCGTACATATATTTGTTTATTGCGTACCATGATGAGAAAAGGTGCGGCGATGAACCAACAGAAGCGAAAGTACATCGAAGGTACGCGTCCGGTCATTTCTTTGACGTTACTGCACAGCCGTCGGACGCCGTAAAGCCATGAGAGAGCAATTACCTCGAAGAACGCCAAGAACATGATCGACATCGATGCGGCGTAATGATCTATCAGTTGGAAGAAATAAATACCACCCTGAGGCAAAAATTATTGAGTGAAAGATCAAATTGTTTTTATTGCAAACACAGTCAATTTTCATCAATTATAGTTCTCTACCTGCGTGATATTCGGCAGACCGAACAAGAACGAAACGACGCATATGAGGAGGACCAGCACTTCGTGACAGAGAAGATGACGCTTCACCCATTTCGGGAAACCATCCTGGATCGACGTAACGACCACTTCAACAACAGCAAACTGAAATAAAGTTTATCGAAATACAGTGAAGATGTAAAAGACTAGTTCGCTTCGATCTCTAAAGACAGAGTTCGCCAAAAAAAAAAATTAATAAATAAATAAAACAATACGCGATTCATTGAACATCGAGCGATATTTTAATTTCAAGGATTTTTTTCCTGTGCTTACTTGACTATTCAACGACAGGCAGACCAGCATAAAGAAAAACAGAACAGCCCAGAGTTGAGAGGCTGGCATCTTGGCTAGCGCTTGCGGATAGACGACGAAGACTAGACCAGGTCCTTGAACGGAAATTATGATTTATCTATAAAATGTCAGGGAAAGTTAATCTGACGATGTGATAGGTGGTGAGAAAAAAAATTCAACAATATCGTAAGAATGTGTACGATTGTATATTCCGATGACGTTCCGCGGTGTGTGCGATCAATTCGAACTTTTCGCTTTTGGGAATACTTACCGTCGGTCAGAACATCTTCGACGGACGTGTTTTGCTCCAACGCTATATTGCCGATCGTGGCGAACGAGAATATCCCGACCAGCAAACTGCTGAAGGCGTTTATGAGCGAAACGGATACTGTGTCCACCAGAATTGTGTTGTGAAATCTGTTGTAACTCGCGAAACATATCATCGATCCGAAGGCGATTCCACCCGAATTGAAAACCTGAGCCGCCGCGTTTATCCAGACCTGAATGCGAAAAAAATTAGCAATTTAATAATTTACATATACTTATGAGAAGAATTTACATAATATAATTGAAAGCTGAAACATGTAATTTGCCGAACCTTGGCGTCACCGAGCAGTTCCCAGCGTGGGTGAAAAAAGAATCGCAGACCTTTTGCGGCGCCTTCCAGAGTGAGTGAACGCGTCAGAAAGACAATGATCAGAAGGAAAGGCAGCGTCGCTGTGAGATATCGTACCTGCGCCGATGACTTGATGGATTTCCAAATGGAAAAGTACACCATGATCCACGCGGTTATCAGACAAGCCACGAGTTCCCATCTCAGAGCTCCCGGCTCTTCGATGCCGTTACTCATTTGCAAGACTTTGTTGCTGTACAGAAAGAGACATTTTTCAACGTGGAAGCACACATTCGTGTCCTTTAACGCAATATGCAAATTTTTAATTATCGTTACAAAACTGAAGCGAAGGCTCCGTGGACTCGAATTAATACACGATTGATCGATTTGATATACAAATCTTTTTATTGTACAATTTTAATGATCTAAAGACAGTCGAAAAAATTTAAATTTAATTAAAAAAACAACTTCGTGTGTTTACTCGAAAAATTCTTCGGACGGTGTTCTCGTGGAGTTCGGTCGAGTTCGATTGTATATGAACCCGTAACTTGGCAGCCAACATCGCGGCGTATTCCACGAATTGTCGCAACGTGTCCACGGTTGTTCAGCCCGGAATGCCGCGAAGAAATAGTAAATTGCGTAAGCTATTATCACATTGTGGTAAGTTGACAGCAGAAACGATATCACGACCGACGACAAACCAGCTCCTAGAAAGATATAGAGCGCAATATTAGACATAAAATATATATAAAATATCGCAACACCATGTGTCACAGAGAGAGAAAAGAAAAAAAACCGACTAATTTTCATGTTCGGTTCATTTTTTTTAAATCGAATTTATATTTTACACGCGCTTCGCACTCCGTGAAAACGGGAGCGAGTGAAGTGCTTTCAAATCGAATAGTTGTTCGTGGCTATTCGTTATCCGAATTTTATCGATAATCCGTCATTCGATGACTTAGTCGTTTACCTTTCAATAACGGACACACTTGACCCAGAGCGCCGATTGGACCGCGACGAGTGAACTGACCGATGCTGAGCTCCATGTACAGCAATGGGACTCCGCATACTATGAGTATTAAAAAATAAGGCACGAGGAAGACACCTGAAAAATCATGCCATCGTTAGAGTCTTCTTTTCACAATCAATGTGTGTGTGCAAGTCTCTCTAAGGCGAAATGTCCCAATGAATTTGTTAAAGAGAAATAATTATTAGACATGTTAATATGAATTCTCAATGTTTCAAGTGTTTAAAACATATTTTTTGAATTATTAGTTTCTAATTTTTTGCACATGTTAAATATTGTTATAATTATTTCTTTAATAAATGTCCGGCCATACTTATTCGGTCATCATTGGGACATTTGCCTTGCTTGGAGACAAGAAAGTGTTCCGCGCTTAAGTGTGAAAATTAATCTATTTTTTTTTTTTATTACTCTCTCCCCCACCTGCCTCCCCCCACGTGAGAGTTTGCCAAACGTTTCGCTAAACACCGGTTCGCGCGCGTACGTAATAGTACTCGACGAGTTAATCATACTGTGGGCAGTGACAAGGTCACTGGATGTAACTCTTTATTCGCAATAGACGACGATCGCAATGCCGTTGATTATGACTTAATTTGACATCGAGCGTTTAAACGTTGCGAAAATAGGTGACGATTAGTCAGTTGTTGACGAATTTTCCTTTTTCCGAGATCTTCAGCGCGTCCCGAGTACACGTGAATTACACTTATCAGTTCTCTTTAACATCAACTGCAAAAATGTTTAAGGAACTTATTACAAAATTTATTATTTATCATAAAATTTCTAATTAATTTTTGAAAAATTTCCACTTAAAAGTCGTTTAGTTTATATGGAGGGAAAAAAAAGTAAAAGAGATCTTGTTCTGTCTCATTCGTGTGTAATTGTGCGGAGATCAGACGCGCGCGATTTGCACCTCGGGAAAATGTAAATTAATCCTACTCGGCAAAACGCTGTATCGCGTTGCGCGCATAAATCACACGACGTTATCCGATCTGTTTTCTCGTCGCTTCAATCTAACTGAACAAAGCGCGGACGATAGTTTTCATTTAATTCGATCGGCAATAATACGAATAATGTACGCGATCATGCTTCAAATAAATTATCTGGATATTAAACGCGGATACGGATAGATAACAATCGCTCGCGATTCAATGACGAGATATGGAAAGATAACAATCGCTGGATTCAATCAATGGAGATCGGAGAGACGATTTATCACAGTTTCGGACGAAAATGCACTACGTTCGATATAGCGTTATCACAAAGGCAGATGTAATAACGCGTGTAAATAAATATATACCGATATTATATTTTTGACAATGTCGTCCTTATATTGCAAAAAAAAAAAAATTTAATGTCGCGGAACAAACGAACACATCGCGTGCGCAAGTAAAAACCCGTATTATTTCCTCTGATTTTCCGGTCGTGTTCGTTTAATATATGATTCCGCAAAATTACACGGATACAAATATTTTTACATAAGAGTTCCGTGCATTATATTTGTTCAACAAATTAACTTGTGCAAATACATGTATAAATTTAAATTACGAAGTGGTTTTCAGGCCAGTTTGCGCACCACGAAAATGATGAACTGCACAAAAGTCATAATAAAATAGAGTTGCTTTTTAAATTTTTTACAAACAAATTTTTTGGAAACAAAAAGTTTCTAATTTTAGAAAAAATATATATATTTAAAGCTATCACTTTGTAATTAAATATCTCGTTTAAAGTTCGTAATAAAAAAAAAATCGAGGACAACTTATGCAAATATTGAATCTAATTTTCTAATATTGTTTGCAATATTTATGTTTTAATATTCGAACGCCAATTAACGGAGACTGCATGTAATTCGATGAACAATTGACACATTATTAATCGATTTAATCGATAAAACGAGAAAATCGTTTAACACAGGCTTGGTTGGTCGCAATTTTTTCGGCAATTTTTAATTGCGTCCTAACAAAGTTATTCCACTTGGAATATTCACAGATTGATTATGCTCAAGTGAAACAACGAACCGCTTGAATCGTGCAACCGCAATCGCGTTACCCGAAGCCGGTTTTCCGGCTCGTCAATTTAGACCGGCAGTGCGCCTAGATGATATACTCGAATTATTTCCACCGGTGTCATTGAAATCATTTACCGCGTGCCCACTGGAGTAGCCGTGTTTCCAGCAAGGTCATGTATCAAGTTCCGAGAGCGAATTGCGCCACGCATCCGTGCTCCGGATGCTTCCAGACTTTGAAAATTGTCGGGAATACGATACGCGCTCACGTAGCAGGGATTGCGAAAGAGAGAGAGAGAGAGAGAGAGCTCCGTCCCGTCCGGAAACCTTACGCAAGATATCGCGCGATTTTCGCGGAATTCGTCTTAATTCGGGTTTTCCGCAATTAGATCATTTTCCCTTTGTCATTTTTCACTCGTCCAGAGAATACGTGAGAGTGTTTTATTTAATTACAAATAATGAAATTTGAATCTCTAGTAAGATCCTTCAAAATGTCAAATTAGGAAAAGATAAGATGGTGAGATAAGATTGAAAATTTTTCATTATATATTGTAGACATTGAAAAGAATTGAAATGTGTAAAAATTGAATTGTGTAATAATTAAAAACTAACAAATTGCTGATTTACGTTTACTACAATTCGCATTGAACTCTTGGCTTCTCATTTTTTTCCAATTTACTTAATTATCTTAATTATCTTAATTATCTTAATTATGATTACCATAAGATTTAATAATATATTTTTCTCGCGATGAAATATTTAAACTCTCTCGTAGGAATAGGAAGAGAGAAAAAAAAACGGTTCAAACTTCGCGAGATATTCGACGCAAAAATGAGAGAGAACGAAAGATTGTTACTTTTGTCAGCTATATTTTGTTACTGACGTACATGACGACGCGCAAAATAACCACGTTCTCTCTTATCACGGTTATGCTAATCGCAACGACACGTCTCGACTATGTTACCTACTTATTTGACACGCACGAATTTATTCTCGCTTTCGCATCTGACATGTGGTAACATCTACGCCGATTTTTTTGCCGTTTTTTTCCGTTCTTATCTCTGTCTGTTTACCGACACGATAAAGCACATATCTCCATTAATTTTTTAAATCGAGTGTGAGATTCATGTCACGATTTATCCGAGCAGTTTACGTAATGACGAATTGATGTTGTGTTGTCGCACGCGCGCGCGCGCAAAGCTCACCGCCGCCGCTCTTGTAGCACAGATAAGGAAATCTCCAGACGTTTCCGAGACCGACGGAGTAACCTATGCAGGCCAGTACGAATTGCACTTTATTTGCCCAATGAGGCCTCCTGGGCTGCCGGTAATCGCCGAGGTCGTCCGCGTCGCCGTCGTCATAGCTGGTGTACGTAGACACGTCATCCTCGAAGCTAGAAAAAAAAACAAATAAAACGCATCACATCCAGTCAAGATGTTTTATTTTGCAAATGCGAAACTGGATGAAGAATAGGGTGCAAAAAACGAGATGTTGAAAGAACTTAATGTAAAATGTGCGAAAATTGTGACGACAATCATATTACAAAATCGAGATGATTCACTTTTGAATTGTCAGCTTCTTACGTATCTAATAGAAATAGACTTCAAATTAAATTTAATTTAATGTTTTCTTCACTTTGGGGAACACGTAAAGTGCTTTTGAGTGTTTGAATTCTTGAACTTTTTGTTGATGATGTGTACAGAGTTGATGTACATACAGTTTCAAACGTACATCAAAATCCAAGGATAAATCTTTTAATTAATTATTTAATGTAGTGCAATTGCGCACGCGACCGAGTGGACTATACTTCTCTCTCTCTTTCTGTGTGTATGATTTTCCGTCAAATCAACGTATAATACATTAAGCAGTTTACATTAAACGCGCGCACAATGCGAGATACAAAAGCATTAAATAGTTAATGATTTTGCGTCTAGCATTGTACGTCTATTTAAACTGCTCAATGCACTATGAATTGATTTGGCGGAAAATCGCACAGAGTTGATCACTCGTCAGTCATGTTACGCATGAACGTGTTGGCGAATTTGCATGGCACGCGTCCATGCATAAGTCCGGTAGTGATCATTAAATATTCATCGTCATTGTTTACAGAACGACGGTAATCGATGGAAACGTAGTATAGTAGTCATTCGAACTCGATTGTTGCGATACTTCGATTAAGCGCAACCGGTTCAACGTTATGCAAAATCGTAAAGGTTGCCAATTGCAGGCTGATTTTGTGTGCGCTTTCATTTCCGGATGAAGAGAGAGAAAGAGAGAGAGAGAGAGAAAGAGAGATTGTCACAAAAATAAACCAGATAAAAAAATTATAGGAAAATTATAGAAAAAACTACTTATACAATATGTTGTAGCGAAGTGCACAACATAAAACCGACCTTGCTGCAGCGCATTACATAAGTATCGAGATCGCACAGGAATTTTTATGCGTTTATCGCATAAATTCACACTTTACGGTGCGGTGAGCGCAGAAATGGTGTCAGACTACGGGCGACAGAGGGGCAGGAAAGGGCGGTCGACGCGCTGAAAGATATACGCGACGCACCTGTGTACATTCCCGTTTGTTTCACAACGGAAAACTAATACACGGTGTGTGTAGAGATGCGATAATGCGCGCTATTACTCGCGCACTATCGCCGGAAATATTAGGGGGGAAAAAACAAAAAAAAAATAAATAAGGTAGACAACTTGCGTTAAATTTTTCGCATTAAAAAAAAAAAAATATATAAGCGACATTTTTAGAGAAGTCACGCGTTTTTACTTCCGACACTGATTAATGCCAGTGTAAATTAACAATCAAGTTGCAAATGTAGCGAAGTACAATAGATATAACAGATACACAAAAAATTATACAAATCGTACACGAGTCTCTGTATTCAACTATAAAAAAAAGAAAAAAAATCAGTGAGAGACAAGTGCAAGGTTTTTCTCGCAATTTTCGATGCAATTAGTTTTTTCAAATTACATTCACAGGAAGGTAAAAACAAGATGCGAACCAAGCATCCGATTTAGATTTTTGAGAGAATTAAATCTAATTCTCATTTGAATTAATTCAAATTTACATCTTTTAATTTACACTTGAAAAATATTTTGCACTTACGTTCTCTGACTGCATGACTCTTCTCTCAATAGACACGACAGATATAATATAATAATTACACGAGTTTATAGCGTTCGGAGTCCTTTGCTCTCCATTAACAACTTAACGATGACGAGTATCATTTTCGCGACGGGCCTGCGCCGGTTCAAAACCGACCGAGACGTGACGAGGTCTATAAATGTAGGACAAACGATTACGGGTCGTTTCGAGCGTCGTCCCGTTTCAATGGAAGAAGCGGGACAGAGTCGCAACAATACGCACGAAACGCACGAACACACCTACTTACAACACAACGGGTACGGGTCTTTACATTGTGCACCTATTATCCACTTACGTCTCTGGAACGATACGTCGAAATTGCAGTCCCCGTATGACAAGCAGCTCAGACGGGTAGCGCATCTCTCTCGTCGCGTGGATCCTTCCCCGCGCGTTTCGATACAGGATGAGACTCAAATCGAAACCAATCGTAAAATCGGTATAATTTAACGCCGGTTCATTTCTCGATAAGACTTTGCAAAACAGAGAACCGGTTCTCTCGGGCGCAAATGCGACCGATGTTTGAATTCACCGAAATTCACTTTTTAATTATCTACTTTCTTGATTTTAAACGAGCTTTTAGTTTTTTTGTTTTTAATTTTGTATCGTACGGACTATTTTACATTCGCAAATAAATTTCTATGCAACAGTTCAGAGCAAAGTTGCAGAAATATTAATTAGAGATCATCTAAGTGGGAAACAAATTGGGAATCAATTTTATAATCACGTCGTTGATCAACAAGATATTAAAAATTTTTATAGTTAAAAACTTTCTTTGCTAATTATTTGAATATTAAAGAAAGGAAAAGTAATAAAACATTTTGTTTTCAAATTTCTGTCAACTTTTGAGATTTTAACTCATGTACGAACAAGCGTGCAATTTAAATTTTTGACAGTTAAAAATTATATGTTACGTTACATTCGCACTTGTTATTGCATCATTGCGACTTTGCAGCGGTGGGAAATTTGCGACTTGAAATGACAATTAACGCGCATTCGGCAAAAACAATCAGTTGTATGTGCGTGTGGGAGTCTGATAGTTACGGATAGTTATAACGCGCCGTGGATCTTTTCTACTGAGCATTGTCTCACTTTTGCTGCGTTTTTATGCGCGGTTTAGACCATTCAGAATATTTGCACAAAGCATTAACTTGCTCGCGACGAACATATGGTGTCCTTTTTAACCCATTCGTGACACTAGTTTGCGACGACGACGTATGTTGCTCAAACTCAAAAGTCAAACACGGTTACATAAATATAAATGCTGCTTTTATTTATTCTTTATTTTTTCTCACTCGTAATGTCAATTTGTCAAAGTTATTCAATTTAATGTTTTAATTGCTCTGAAAAAAATAGCGCGACTTGACTGTGACACTTCTGTGAATGAATGGTTCGTCGTTCATTTAAACGAGGCTTAAACCCGTTCAAATGCGAACTCCACGCTCAAACCGGTCACGCGTGCCTGCGATTACGAAGGAGGTGCGTGATTCATGTCTCGTTTCTTCGAAAGTGTCGCGCGGCACTAACATAGGTAATATGTCTCACTTACGGTGGCGGATGTACCACGTTAAGCAACTCCGTCGGCGAAGTGGGAACTCTACGTATTGTGAGCTTCCTGCCGTCGGAAGAGCCCAGGCCGATCGACGCAACGGACCTGATCGAGACCGTGTCGGAGAACAGACGAGTCTGGCCCACGCCGTTGGCGTCCGCGTACAAGACGGACGACCAGGAAGACGACGACTGATGGCAGCAGGGACAGTGTTGCTGATTCTCGTCCATGATGGCGTTCGAGATCCTTGACGGCACTTGTACACAGTGTTGTCGATGTGGTGGCGGCAGATGATCGATGCTTTTGACGCTCGCTCTGCCAGGACTCTGAGGCAGTCCGTTGTCACGACTCGACCCGGTCTCGACCAAATCGTTTGCCAGTCGAGACTGCCACCGATGATGATGACTTCTTTCCTGAACACTCTCGGGACTGCGATCGCGACTGATTGTCCTTCTGACGTTGCCGTTGCCGGTCGCGCTCGTCGGCGCAATGACGATTTTATGACCGACCGAATTCAACAAACGACCTCTCTCCTTATCCGTAGACCACTCGATCTCCTCGGGACGTTTTTGCTGGTGATTACCAATCTTGATCACATCCGGATCCGTGTCGTCGGACATGGCAGCGTCCTCCTCTTCCAGCATTGTGCTCATTTTACGCACAATCTGTCTGCGAGGAAGCTTGTTACCGGTAACATCGCCGTGTTTCGACGAAACGGGAGTGCAACTGTCGGGAGTTTCGGTGATTCCGCCGTCGTTATTGCTGATCTCGGTGTTCATGATCGCATGACACAGCTTCTGCAAACAAAGAGAAATATTGAGGAGAAAAAATTCAACAATATTTTATTATATTAAGTATTTTACATCAGAACAACCCGAATCAAACGTATTTCTAGTTTTATTACACACACATCCGTCAATTTGACGGATATTTGAAGAAAACTTTATTTGTGATTACTTTGTTATTATTTTTAATTTTTTTAATCTTTAAATAACTAATTAGCAAAAAGTACTTTCAAGTACAAAGGTTTTTAATAATTTGCGCTTATTTTTTTCTTGAAGATAAAATTACTTAGAATATTTTTCGCATTTCTGAACTTCGTCAGTTTTTACGGATTTGATTCTTCTAATGCGTGTTAATTATATCAGCACTGCACTTTGTGTGTACGTGTAAAAATCAATTTTTTTTTTTTTTTTTTTTACAAGTGTAGACAGTCAATTAAAGATTATTCGATGATTCTCTCTTTTTTTGCGGGACGAAAAGAAATGTTGGATAATATTCGAACTCTCTTTTTGTCGATTTTATCGAGAAGAGGCGCCGCTGGGGGCGATGAAACACTCACGGGATTTAAACGAGAAGAATGCGCGCACCGTTAGGTATCAGCGTGATCAAAGTACGTATTCGATTCGATGATGGGTCTGCGGTTGTCTCTCTTGACTATTGTGGCCGTACGTCGATTAAACACACCGCATATACTCGTTTTTGGATATTAAATTTGAAGTACGTGAAATTTGAATTGCGCAATTTGCGCTGTTACTTAAAATTCCGCTCGTCGATGTGGAAACAGCTTTAAATAATGAAGATTTCCTGTCGCATTTCTATGACTATCACAAATTGTCCGACATAATTTTGCAATAAATTTTAGTTTTTTTTTTTTATTTGATATAACATTGATATAAGTATTTCCGCAATGTTTTTAATCATTTAAATTACATCTTTCAGTCCGTTTGATATAACATTTAGTTCATTTTTCAAACCAGCTTATTGCTTTGTTTTGATTTTACTTACTTCTTTTTTCGCTTCAAGTGTTGCACAATTTTGCACTTTTGCCAAAATAACGTCCTTTCGTCTTTCGAGACAACGAGAATCGCATGTATCACTTATGAATAGACGGTCGACTATCGTCGTTATGCGACTCTTTACGACATTCTGATAGCAGAGATAGCGTCATTACAAGTGTGCGTGTGTGTATATAGCCATCAATACAAACAATTGATTTATTGCAATATTTTTACGCCCGATAATGTTTACACACGTTTTACGATGTATTCAAACGGTTTCCACACCGATAATTTATTACACGCGCTAGACGTGAAATGTATTTCGCGAACAATATATATTTTCTTTTTTTTTTACACTTACGTTTATGTCGTATGTAGCTTGCGTATAAGTAGCTTGTACGGCTAGTGACTTCCCGGATGTGAGACCCAAAAATTTGAGAGCGTACTTTATAAGAAGAGAGTCAGATTGTTTGATTTCCTTTCTCTTAAATAGATACCATAAATGTTCTCGGGACAAACGGCAAGGAGAGAAAGAATTAAGAATGAGCGTGACAAAACGATCTTCCCACTTAGCGTCGCGAACGACGGTGACTATAAAAGTTGAACGAGACGGAACGTACGAGGTAGAGACAGTTCGCCTTTGGGACTACCAAAAACAGGGTCAATCATAAAACTGTCACCGTTGTTTAGCCAGCTAACTGGTTTTGTGCCAGTAGCGGGGATAAGAAAAGAATCTTATATCGATGAAAAAATTTTGATCCGTTGTCCGGAAAGTGTCAATTTTGATTCTTCTTAATTTGCTTATTATATTCGCCTATTTCTGAAATGCTAGAATAACATTAATTTACTGTTAAAAAAATTTTATTTTAACTATGTAAAACAATGTCTAATATTATTATATAGTTGTATACATAGAAAAAAATTTTTATACTTATATGTATCTGAGAAGCGACTTTATATAATAATGAGACTTTACGAGTTTTACGCTGTGACACATCCTAAAGCGTTAACACAAATATCAGTTGTATTATTTTTTTTTTTCAAACTTAATATTATTGCACAAGCATTGCAAAAGCTGTCCGTGTTTTATTTTAAAAAACTAAAAAGAAAGAAGAGGAAACGCTCTATTCTCGACCGAGAGATCGATCGAAGCGCGCGCTTTTTGGAACGCGTTCACAGGTGAACGTCATTCGAATGACGCTTTTCCATGCGCATCACGTGTTCACGCGAAGAGCGTTACCTGTCAGATCGCAGCTTGCCTCGAGCGGATCGGACGCGCGTTTCAACAAACCGAGCAAAAGTCATTCGCGTATCGGGCGAAGTGAGTGATAAGGTTTCACGCAAACCGCGCGCACTCACACACACATACAAAAACACACAACGCGCGCGATCACGTGTACACGTGTACTATCGTCGTCAACGTTGCGGCATTCGTTTTCTGTTCACTTCTGTCCTTGCGGAACGGGCGCGTGAGCGCGGCTGAATAAGCGCCGATTCAAAGCGCCGCACCACGTGAGAATCGGACTTCGGAACGACCGCGCGAAGCGACGACACCGCCGTGAACCCGCGTTTTGCGGCGATCCGTGCGTCGTGAATCGTAACTCACACACGTCAACCATACGTCGCGCATCACGTACCGTGTGATATTATATCGCGACGTCAGCGCCGTGCATGCCTCGCGGATGCATACACAGCGGAGAGAAACTCGGACTTGATTCGCATTACTCTCGCACGTTACAACTCCGTCGGTTCTCTGGCGGGAGATCATGAATATCCTCTTCTGGATGTGACCCGCCTCTACCGTGACCAACTCATCACTGTATGCATTTAACGGATCGCGTAGGGAGAGGCGCGCCGATGTGCGCGCCCGATTGGCAATAGATAAGTCGGATTGTCGGAAGATAAGAGTTCGCAGGAGTTTTTATTCCGATTCTGAGATACAACCACGCATTTTAACGGAAAATATTGTCGATTCTCCGCTTGAAGTTATATGCGCTTCCGCGAACATTCTGTTGAGAAAAATGACAATGTCAGTAGACTAACTACGAGTATTTTCTTCTCCGCACAAAGCCGTTTTCAAAGCTCGAATCAAGTACAACAGACGTCTACTTTGTAGTCAAAAGTAATATCAAGTAATTTGGTTTTTTTCCAATGATCTCTCGTAGAAACAGTATGATGAAAGAGAAGCAGCTTTCTATACGAGATTGAGCAACACGATCAAACGTTTCCACGTAATCACGTAACGACTTAATTATGACGCAGTAGAACTCTTCTAAGGTTTAATTCATACTTTGAAACGATATCGAATTCTTTTTTCATTCTGAAAATAAAGCAACACAAGGTGAACACGTTTGGGTCGCCTGTTAAATGGCAACCGCTTATACCGCGACGTTTCTCAAGGGGCAACGCTCAAAATTCATGTTTCACTTAATATACAAAGTGTGATTGTTTATATTTTTTAACGTACATACGCGCTTACATTTATTTATATCTAGAAGGAAACATGACAGTGTTAGAATTTTTTAATATTTTATTTTAAGAAAAATTACGTTTTGCTTCACATATATTTATATATATATATGTATGTGCAGCGAAGGTTTCGTTTCCTTTCACTGAGATTTTTTTTTTCACAACAAATATTGATTATGTTAATGCCTCCGTAACTACATGTGCACTTGCGCGAGTGCGGTCACGTATTTATGGGTGGTAGGATCACTGGGCCAAGGACCAGTCCGTGGCGGCTGTTCAGTTTCCCACGGAAGACCAGGTAACGGGTGCTTGAGAGATCTCGCCGGTGTCATTATCCTTTGGTAAAGTAAGTAACAGGTACAATTGAACGTAACCTTTTTCTCTCTCTCTCTCTCTCGCGCGCGCGCGAGAGAGAGAGAGAGAGATAGAGAAATACCTCGATGCTATTAAAATTTCCGTAATCCATCCACTTATAGGTAGTTGCGACTATAAATTTGTCGGATCCGTGCTGGAACGCGTTTTATTTCACCTTCGAAATTTAATGCGCATTATGATCATAGTGGCGCAAACGCCGGAACACAAGGATACGTTTATTTCCTATGGTCAGGGTTAGCCTGTTAGACTGTTGCGCAATTTTTGCACGTTTACGTATTGCTACAGATATTCAAATCCAAACACCGCGAGAGACAGCCTTTCACCGGACCGTCGTGCGTGTTTGTTTCGCATTTGACATTAAAAACCCACGTAAATATTTCTATAAATTTTTTATTACATTTAATCTCTTGTCGTACAGACAGATCACTTGCGAGCGCGACGATCTCTTCAAGATGATCGCGTGTGGATGCAATCAAACTAGAAAGTTTTTTATCGGCAAAACCTGCAATTATTTAAAATGGAAAAATTATATAACAGCAGCATTTTGTTGCCAAAAACATTTTACTTGTCAAGTATATCAATTACTTTCAGACACAGCAGTCGTTTAAATCGTCTTGAACATCGATTACATATCGCGCTTGTGAGGCAAATAACGTTGCTGCGTCATCGGGGTCATTCTCCCGAAAAAAAAAAATGATCGATAATCCTCTCTCTTTTTGCGACGCATCTGCGCGACTTTTTAGAGGAGTACGATCTCGTATCGCTCACGATCGCGTCAAACCGAAAAGGAGAAGTCTCCGAGTTTGTAAAGAGTTGCGCAAGACGCAATCGCTTCATGTGTCATTACGTAAAGGCGAAAACTGCAAGCCGCACGATGATCACTGACGAGCGTCAGTCGCCGCGGTTAAGAAGGAAAATCTTACGTCGCGGAGATTTGCGCGCGTGATTCGAACGAACTCTTCGCGCCGGGTGCGACGACCAGTGTCCCATCATGCGGATTGACAGAATAAAGCGAGATGGAAACCACGTGTTGGTAGTCCCGTTCGACGCGGGGATGCCGCCCCGTCGATGACAGGTGCTCTCCATTCCGAAGCTCCAGAAGGAGCAACGCGGTCACACCGAAATAAACTTTCCCGGGTTATGTAAAGGCTTTCTGAGATGGCTCTCCGTCTTCGTGGACTCCGCCGGTATAAAGGTCGGCTGTGCCCCCAACGGTCCAAGAGTTGCTCGCGAACTTCACGCCGGCAACCATCGGGAGAAGCGGTCGACGCTCCACACACATGTGATGCTGATTGTGGTGTCTATTTGTACTCGCTAACATTCTCGTCATTTGAACGCGTCGCACCACTTCGTTTAAAAAAAAGCTTCGCTTTGTCAGACGCGTGAGAAAAAGAACGTTTATTTGAAATAAAACGCGCGCGATCGTCGTCCAAACCGGCAGCATGCGTGTTCTGGTAAGTGTGCTTCTTTGTTGACGATTTTCTCGAGCAAGTTTATTATTTTTACAGAGAAAACAAAATTGTTTCTTATATTGTAAAAAACAATTTTGTACTATGTTAAAATTTTTGTACTGTGATGTAGTCCTGTATGTTCGCGCGATAAGATAATTAAAAGAAATAATATTATCAATGTTAATTAAAAGAGAAATTAATCGTAGCTTAGTTTATGCTTTTTTTCTTCTTAGCACAAATTTACAGGAAAGAATAATAATAACGTATTTTTTCGCAACAGATGCATATAAAAATAATACATATGCAAAACTAGGTTGTGATTTTACTGAAAATTGTTTTGCGGGAAGAGTCTTTTGCATGTAGCATCGATAAAGTACAATGTGCCACAACGCTCTTACGATTTTTACGAACTTTCTGTTTATCTAAAATGCACACGCGGGAGAATATGCATAGAAATAATATATTTATGCAAATACGTACCATAGGTTTCATCACATTATCCGCGTCAGCCGAACATCAAGCTTACTAATTAAGCATACACCAAGCATACATTTTACATGGCACACAGCAAAATACATCAACTCGTACTATTATTTTGTCATTACTATTGCGCGCGCGTTTTATCTCAACTAATCAATCTATTTCAATGCAAGTTTCTCGTTAATTAATACAAGTGATTTTGTGCTTTAACCACGTAGTCATCGTTAAATCATGCATTCCAATGTAGAAAAAAAAAAAAAAAACAATGTCAAAACGCAATAACTTTTACACGAAGAAGAGAACGCAAAACAAAATATTTTTTTCAATTTCCATATATATTTCCAAATTAATTATAATGTATTACGTAAATTCAATTTCACTGTAACGGCACTTGTTTCCGCCATCTATTAATCTTGCCACGTCAAAATCAAAATCGTTTGCGTGCGCGTATTTATAAACAATCGCGCATGATTTATAATGTTACATACGAGGATTTGTATTTGCGAGAGCTACGCGATGCAACAAAAAAAAAAAAAAAAAACACACATTAATATAACGCACGTAATTTAATACATTGTCCGTCTCGTGTTGCATAATCTGTTAAATTACATAATCCTCTAAATTTGTAAAACTCGCACGACAACAACATTATTGAGCGCCGGGAATAAGCACCGTCGTCGATTACGGCGCGCTCGAACGCGCCGTGTGTCGATTTGCATACATCTATATAATTTTCTAATTGTCTACTTTCTCGCGTCTAGAAAGCACGAGTTAATCTCGTTAGAGAAGCATCTGTTCGATATTTGACGGCAATGTGTGCCTATTTGTATTCATTTATATTCGCCTGACGCGATTGTTTGCATCGGACGGCAGTATAAAACGGCAAACGAGCACGAGAACAATCGGTTCTCGGATTGCCAGTCGAAGGTTTTTATGGAAAAAAGTAACGTTCGCGCAGGTAACGTAACGCGCGTCATTAACGCGAGATAATCTGCCCCTTACCGATCGCAAGTGAGTATATCTCGTGACCCACCTACCGCTACATTCATCTTGTCCTGACCTTTCGCGGGGAAAGGTATCTCCGACGGCTTTATGGGACAAACACGATGAGGATTTAAAGTATATAATGGATAGACGCGCGCGCCCGGTTTTCCTTTGCTTGTATGAGAAACTGCCTGTCTCACGCCGATGCTATCTCGGTCGAAGCGAGGAGGTGACATATGTCGCCCGGATTGTCCTGATTGTTATTCCACACACAAACTGCTCATTAAAATAATCACGAGATAAAAGAATCCGGACATGTGTCGGACGTTTCTTTTTAATTACCTTTCGCGGCCTTCGCGAAGTCTATGAAAATAAATTTATCGCGATCGTAAACGTTTGACGCTAAAAGTCAATGTATTATATACCTTGTCAAACGATGAACCTCTCGTCGTCGTTGTTGCGAAGGACGACCGGTCCTCACATCATTAAAGTCCGAAAACAATGTTGTGTATTCGTTATTCGATCAGGATGACGTAATTAATTTGATCGCAATTAATTCGATGACAATGTTCGAGAGATCGTTCGAGAGATCAAACTAATGAACATCCAAGAAAAAGTCTCAGTACGCATACATTTTTAAAAAATACTTTTTAATTATCTTTATTTATTTCTTTAAATACGCAAATTTTGAGAACACACACACACACACAAACGCAGTTTTATTCACAACTTATCTAATTTGAGAAGATCGTTCGGTTCTATACATAGAAAAACTACACATTTAATTTTAATTGATATCACATCGAAATAAATTTTATCTGCAACGAAAACATTTATTATGTACTTAAACGACTCGAAACTTGTCAAATAATAAATAAATTATTACGCGAAAAATATAAATCACTCGAGTAAATAAATCATTTATTAAAGAACTAGTTTCGTTCGCGCGAAGAATTTTAATAAGATACACGAGACACATAAATTAATACACAACATGAATTGTATAATTTTATTCGATATATGAGTCATAACAGTGATACTTAATTGCGGTAATCAATACAAATTATCCGCGACAAATTAGTAAATAATACCGATCATAAACGTAATAATTTATTGAATCGACTCGAGAACGTTTTCTACGTACATATTTCAACTCGAATAATTACATGAGGGAGAAAGAGAAGAAAAAATAAGGAAGAGAATAATAATTTTATTTTTATGACATATGGTTTTTTTTTCAGATATTAGCAGCTTTTGTCGGACTGGTTCACGGTCAATACTTTCAGGAACCGGAAAAACTCGTGAGCTATTCGCAGGATCTCGGCGACACACGCGGACACTATTCGTTTTCTTACGAAACCGAAGGCGGCATAGTTCAGAAGGAAACCGGTAAACGCAAATATGCGGGCACCGCCGACGAGACGCAGCTGATTCAGGGCTCGGTGCAGTACAACGCGCCCGACGGCACTCCCATTGCCGTGAGCTGGACCGCGGACGAGTTCGGCACCCAGGTGTCCGGCACCCACATTCCCACCCCGCCGCCGATTCCGCCGGCGATTCAGCGCGCTCTCGAATGGATCGCCAAGCAGCCGAGCACGCCGGAACCGATCGAGAAAGATAATCCGACACCGAACGCGGTCCCCCGGGACAATCGTCAGTACAGATTTTCCTCGAATAAACGAAACTGATACAACACTCGTATCACTCGTAGCGCGCCATCAAGTAGCGTTAACCGAGAACGTTAGTTAGTTTTTAGCCAGCACCACTGCCTGTCTCCTTCCTACGTCGCTCCTATATATTATGTTATATTTAATAAACTTTTGTATTTTTATAAAAATTGCTCAGATGTTTTAATGCCGATTTAATGAAATTCAAGTTTTTTCAATGTGCCGATTTAATGTAAACTGTTTTTTTTTAGGAAGAGTTGCGCCGCTTTTACAGTAGAAAAGTGATATCGATTAAGAACAAGTGACTTTTTATCTTCTAGGAAGCGATTTGTTTGCTCGTTTGCGCTTCGAATAATTTATACATGATCTCACAATTTTCACCGCAAAACGTCTCAAAATACACAGATTTTTTATTATTACAAACCGTCATTCGTGTCCTTTTACTTTCTCGTCGTTGTCTCGTCTAGAAGTGAATTAATCAGACAAGATGTAACTTTCAAAGCTATACACGCACACACGTGTGTATGTGTGTGTGTGTAAATAATGGCGCAAATAAGTGAGTATATGTTGTGGGATTGCTCAAGTGCGCAATACACACACGTATTTTATTTTTAACCTTATGTTTTACCTGCCTCCTCTCGAGATATTACGAGCTTTGTTAAACACGCACGTTTCACGCAAATGTGTGATTCGCAACTGTAAGAATATACGATGCGCTATTTTTAGTATTCAACGTAACGGGGAGAAGCTGCAATTTGGGTTGCAGTTTTTAGACATGCGCATTATCATAATTCGGCTATGCAAATTTTGTCCTTGCCAATATCATTTATTTGTCTGAAGAAGAATGACATATTTTGTTTTTTTTGTAAAAGTCCTATCGACTTTTTTTAATCTGTTAATTAAGTTTATATTATATTTCAAGGTTCGACGTGTCGAATTAATATTCAGAAATCGATATTCAAAATAGACGATATTATTTGTATCAAATATCGATGTTGCGACATTTCTGTTTTTTCGTTTTTTTTTTTTTTTTTTTTTTCTAAGTTTGAGAAACATGTGACATCATCACACACGTATGTCCGTGTGTTCATAATTCAACTCGGCGAAAAGAAATTTGCTCATCGCACACTTCCAACTTTCCGCAACTTTATAGCGCACTTCACTGCATCCCGTTAACGCTCTCATTAAAA
>NW_018020656.1:547920-553466 GCF_002006095.1 Pseudomyrmex gracilis
TATCAAATATCGATGTTGCGACATTTCTGTTTTTTTTTTTTTTTTTTTTTTTTTTTTTTTTTTTTTTTTGTAGAATACAATCTTCGTTCTTTATTGGAAAAGTTTTTTAAGAAAGCAACTCGGCGAAAAGAAATTTGCTCATCGCACACTTCCAACTTTCCGCAACTTTATAGCGCACTTCACTGCATCCCGTTAACGCTCTCATTAAAAGTATCGTATAAACGGACGTTAACGCGAAAATTAACAGACCGAGTGTTGTCGTTAAACTGTACTACCACTATATTTTTCAACGTGATGATGAGGACCAATTCACAACACAAACAATTTTGCATATCGATGAAATTTATTTACAACACATCTTTGTGTGAGTTTTTCGTGTTCATATACATGTGTATAAAAAAATATAAAATTCTCTGAGCATAAATACAAAAATTAATTTCGAAGTGATTTCGATATTGCTGCGGGTTTTCGTCGGGATCGAATACCTGTCAACGCGCGATCGGTGTTTTCAGGCTTCGTTCCCGTCTTCCCGAGACTCGTCTTCGAGAGGTTCGTCGGTTCTCAATCCTTCTTTTCGTTAATTCCGTTTTTTTTCTTGCAGTTCTTCGTTTTCCTCGGGATGCTCGGCGATGTATTGAAGAGCTTTCAGGATTTGTGGCGGCACGGCCGGCGTGGTGGGCAGATGACTGCCTTCCGGTTGGAATCCGTTCTCATTGGCCACATACGAGACGTGGTAAGTCTGACCGTCGGTGCCTGTGTAGCTGAAGCTGCCTCGCGCTTCAATAGCCTCCTGATCGGTGCCAACGTTGTTGAGATGGCCCTGTTCTTCAACCTGAATGCCGTTGGCGGTTTCGTAGTTGTAGTTGTAGGTGCCGTCTGGATTGGGCCCGTCCAACGCCTGCTTGACTATGGGAATTGGGGTGGTATTGGGATCGGCGGGAGCGGCTGCGGCTACTGCCACGAGGGCGCACAGAACGATCGTCTGGAAAAAGCGAATGATGAAGTTCGTTAAATTATGTAATTGCATTACGACTAGAGAGAAAAATAGAAAGATACACGATCTACGTTATGGATGGATAAATAATGAGAAAAAAAGTGCAATTGCACAAAAGAAATAAGAAGAAGAAAATATTTCTAAATAAGTCAATTAAAATAACACAAGATCAAGTCAAAAAAAAAAATAAATATCGAAATGACAATCGCGCCAAAAATTGTTAATACAAATTTGTACGACTTTTTTTATCATCTTCGGTTTTTATATTCGGTTTTTCTTTTGAGTGAAGATATTTTTACGTGCATATGTGTGCGCTATATGAGAAGAAGTACGTGTGTCTACAGAAACGCGAGATTTACGAAAGATTCACAGATTCCACACATGTACGAACATCTCGCGTAATTATATTGTTGCGTAATATATCTTATTTTGCACAATAGCACCGAAACTCACCGAGAGATGCATGTTGAAAAATTTGTATTATTTTTCCTAGTTGGTGCTCGTAAGCTTCTCACTGCACTGACTTGCCATCTCGGGCGCGTCTTCCGCTTTATATATCCTCCACCCGAAGATTCGGAGACCGTTTACCAAAAGGTAATACCTTATTTAACCCCCCTCCACATCCCTTGAGACCTCATGGTCCATCTTCCCACTCCGACGAGCCATACATCCGAATTTTGCGGATGAGCTGACCGCGCGCGCGCACGCGTCCAATACGTGGTCCTCTCGCGAGGACTTGAAACCTGAGGTCATGCCTGCGTCTACAACACCGCGAAAGGTCGGCATCTGAATCTTAGCAAAAAGATAAGACTCTTGCTCGTCATTCGCAGGATCTGATAGGACATTAAATCTTGTCGCTGCGAGAAACAAAAGATGTATATTAAGCGACTCGCGTTTATTTTGACAATTGCAATTATTATTGCAATTCACTCTCCTGAAAGCGATGATTAGATCCGACACAAAGTCGCGTATTAAGGTTTGCACACGGAAAAAAAATGATGTTGAATCAACAGTATCAGTTTAATTGAAATATATCCTGTTGATGCAACATCAATATTATTGCACTATACACAGCAGATAGTTGCTTTAAGAATCTAGACATTAAATTAATCGCATATGCAATTGAATAAACTATTTATTTTTGTGGCAGCCCGTGACGTCAACTTTAATTGAAGCAACTCCATTTTTTTTTCTGTGCACATTTCTACGTAACTTGCATATGTTTATGATGTGCACGTGTGTATGTAAGACGCATGTATATTTAAATATTACAACTATCTTGAGCAGTGTATATTTTAAAGGATGATAAAATCCAATGGAACATTTTCAAAATCAAACTCTTTCATTCGGTAATTTTATGGATATTTTTTTTTTGTCTACTTGTTTATTCGGTTTTTACCAAAGTGTGATAATCGAGAGTTCGGCTCAGACAAAATTATGCATTTATGCGAGAAAACATAAAGTTTGTATGTATTTATTTGTGTTTTTTTGCATTATAATAAGCACTTTAAGAAGTTTTTTTTAAATAAGTATTGCAAAATCTTGAAACGTGAAATCTTAGAGTTATCCGACAGTTTGTTATCAAACTGTCAATAAGGAATTGTTGCTATTGTTTTTACAGAGAAATTCTCTGACGTAGAAAAAGGACTTTCCTTTCTGTATTGTAAATGAGTTCTTTTTAAAACAAAAACAAAAAAAGAGGAATATTACAACCGCTAAAAGCAGGATGAAGTCACGACTGGATATTTTCACGTTCAAAAAGATGCAATCGATAAGATGACAAACGCGTCATTGGAATATAAAGAAGATAAATGTCTGTGTTAAAAAAAAAAAGACATTTCGTGGCCGCATCAAGGAAGAAAAATATTCATGATGTGTTAAAAACAACGCGCTTAAGATATCGCGCGGTTGATGCAATTTATATCGCATAATTAATTTTGGTCACTAGGTCGTCACTATCTCTCGTGCGTACTCTTGAAAATATTATTTATTGAACAATTTTGCAAACATTTTGCAATTCTCAAAAAAAAAAAAAACGTTCTCTTCTGTATTTTATTTTATTCTGCGAATCCTCTCTCTCTTCTCTTGTCACGCGCAAACGCGATGCCGTTAATTTTCTTTACACATCGTTCTACCTCCTTCATGGATCGGTGCAAGTGAAAGAACAAATTATTTAGATTTGTTAAGCTCGTTATCATCGCGGCACTCGTTTTCACGCTGGATGAAACTCGCTGCTTACAGGTCACTTGTATCAAAACGGATGCATTATTGCGCGCGTTTATTCTGGCGGCCAAATTCATGGCCGAATAGCTCGCAAAATAAGTCAGTGTAGCGGGAGGTGAAATGTCAAATGCAAATGGCATCTGTATATATGTATATATATATATATGCATACGACACGCGTATATACATATACATTTTGCTCGGAATGATCACAATTTTAGGTGCGGAAAAATATGTTTATTCACGTTTAATGTTTTCTTTGCACAAACATCAAGCGATATTTCTGACAAAAGTATCTAAGAACAAATGGATGTAGCGTAATGATGAGAGGAAAAACGTAGGAAATCTTTGCTTACATTTAACACAATGTAAGTGTAATTGCGCAACGAGATTATCGAGAGAAATTATTTGGGAAGAATTCGCCGAGTTATCTCTGAACACATATTGACACGCTCGAGAAAGAGAGAGAGAGAGAGAGAGAGAGAGAGAGAGAGAAATTTACAACACGCGTTACTACTGAGATGGTATCGTAAACTTGATAATATTTTCAATAATGGCAACTTTCGGTTTTGAGGTAACATTGCTCGCGGCATCGCCGTCGCATAACTTTTAAACACACGTGTGAACAAGCGTGTGCTTCTTGCGCAGAGACGTTATTAATTAAGGATGCTGTACAGTACGTTTAATTTAAATAAGAATCGTATAGTTGCGAAAAGATATGTAAAATTTATATTAAAAGGTACGAAAACGAACATATATACAATTGAGATAATATTTAGATTAATAAACGTTGTCTACCATATCTTTAAATTCGGTAGTACATCGTTGTTATTTACGTTAATGTGTCGCGCACGACGTCAATAAATATTCATTATTTGGTTACATGCGCCACGTGTGTGTGCGTCAACGAAAATTTTTATCATATAATTCCCAAGTTCGACACTTACTTATTACCGCATATTCGTTGAATAGCCGAAGGTCAGGATCCGCCGCGAGCCGTGATTTTAAACGATGATGGTCGTTCCGTAATAAATTTCGCTAAATCTCTCCGGTCGTCTTTTCTTCTCTCTTGTGTTAACAATGTGTTTCATAATCGAGTTACTTATACACAAATGTCTAATTAATTTGCAATCATCTACGACGTAGATTACGAGCGGCAGATGCCGGTGAACAGCGATGTGTAATCACTTTGGCATATGTGTGTGTGTGTGTGTTAAATTGGTATTTCCCAAAATTTTAATTATACGCGCATAAATGAAATAAAACCTAGTTGTCAAGAGATTTAAGGGAAGATAAAAAACTGGTAACTGTTTTTCCTTAATAAATATGCATATATGCATATTCTTGATATTTATAATGTTGATAAGAGGTGCAGGTTACGTTACTAATTGATACTTATTTACATCGTTATCAGAATTTTGAATTTACTTCAATAACAGACCAATTAATTGTAACCGGCCGATGTTTCAGAGAGGCCCGTTTATTTCATCGCAAATGGAATGAGACGCTTCATAATGTGTTGTATTACTGAGATAATCCTGCTATAACCTACATACTACACTCAGCATTTTTACTTTCACGCGGCAGATGAGCCAAACTTGTGTTGTTGCTTCAACGAAATATTACGCAGTCGGTGATTAAAGAGTCGCGGGGACGACAGGTTATGACAATTCATCATCTGTGCTTTGCAGCGAATAGACATGTATCCAGCGTAAATGCGTGTTCACCGGATACGCGTAAAAATCGCAATGAAAAATGACACCTCGCAAAAATTACCGATGCGTGGAGAACACACAAAGCCCGTTTGCGTGAAGCCGCAAAAGCCAGTCAAATCGCCAGGTGTAATCGTCTCCCGTTATCCAAATATTCTGACGTAATATCTGTCCGATGCACGCCCGCGCATATATTTTGCGAAATTCATTCTTTATACCGTTAACAATGAAATCCGAAACAATGAATGAAAGTGTTTTTAGATCACAGGATTTTAAAAAACTTTTTTTCTCGACAAATAAATATATAATTTTAAATATCTAAATAAAAACTAAACAAATAAAATAAATAATTCTACAAATAAAATATTATATTTAGAAATTTTTACAAAAAATTTCCACTTTTTTCGCGGTGAAATTATAAAACATGACAATCGATGATAAAATCAGCCATTAAAATTACTTAATAATTTATGTGTGTTTTATTTAGGTAAAATTTTGGTAATTATGCAGTTATACGGACTATTTTCCGATCTCAACAATTTTGACATATGTTATCAAGGTCACCTCNCTGAATAATAATATGAAGGTTTTATCCGTCGCTCATTGTTTATAAAAAA
>NW_018020656.1:553956-590036 GCF_002006095.1 Pseudomyrmex gracilis
GTTTATTCATGAAACTTTTTTTGTTCATAAGTTTTTTATAAACAATGAGCGACGGATAAAACCTTCATATTATTATTCAGGGAGGTGACCTTGATAACATATGTCAAAATTGTTGAGATCGGAAAATAGTCCGTATAACTGCATAATTACCAAAATTTTTTATCTTGTTTCACACAAGTTTGAAATATTTATAGAAATTCTTTTGCAAATATTTAAACAAATTAAAATGATGCCTTTTATTTGTGGCGCGATCTGTAGTGTCTTCCATTCACTTTCTGAATGCTTTTATATGCAAGTCCGTCATTAATAGTCGGTCGATCATATTACAAACAATGATTCTAATGTAATTAATATCAGAGAACTTGTTGTACATCTAATTCTTTACACGAGAATCAACTCTGAAACCTTTGTCACAGGTTGTCACATTGCATGTGTCGCTTATCTACGCTTTATTATATTTATTTTCATTCTAGGTGTAAGGCCCAACACAGAGAGAAAACATCTGTTGGGCCCAATTCTGCCTTATCGACGGTATAAAGGAAAACAGTGAGAAATTCTACATGAAGTCAGGTAGAGGACTCAAAGTGATATTTCTTGCAATAATTTTGCGTTGTGACAAACAAAATAATTAGAGCGTATAAATTGCCGAGAATTAATAAATGCGCTTTTACAATATATTGACTCTGCAATTGAACATTTGAAGCAAATGATAAAAATATGGTAAAAATAGATAAAGCCTTTTTTATTTTACGTTTTTTTTTTTTACACATGTAATTACCAAGATACACTTTAGGCTGAAAATGTCAAAGTTATAAAAAAAAACGATGACGTTTAATTTTACAGACAAAATTCTTTCAGTGTAAAATATTACGTTGTTTAGCAAAAAAATTCTTATTTATGCGATAAAAACTCACGCTTCATAAGTGTGAACACGATTCGTTCTAGCAAGCGTATTTTTTTGAGCGCGTCGTCAAAGAGCAAGCGTTCACTTTTATTATCAATTAATCAAACTCGTGTTTCGCGAATTAGTCCCGTCAAAGACTTTTCGTTTGCATCTCTTCTTTTGCTTCTACTAAAAAGCGAGATTTAGACGGCCGTCGGCCGAAAGGTCGACTCGTACACACGTGCGAGTACTTTGACTTATCTCTTTTTTTTTTTTTTTATTTACCATCGTCGAGAGATTAACGACGCGCCACAATTAGATACGCATTAGAAATTAATTGAACTTTCGAAAAGAAAACTCTATTTGGCAAATCAAGTCACAGTCTTTTCTAACAGTAATTCTTTAGAATAAAAACTACACTTCCGTTCTCTGTATATTGCAACGCAAGCTCAGTCTTTATTATAAATTTTACACAGTTACCGGAACGCTTTATACAAATCGGTACATATTTGATGTTTATAGAGAGAAACAATGGTTTATTCCTGTCGCGCGGTCAGGATCAATGATTAATGAACTTGCGTATTCGGTTGGCGTTGTGCCCCCGTCAAGGTTTCGCGGATTTGTTACACGTTGGCTGAATTTCCAAAATTTGCGCGAAATAAAAAACAAAAAATCTCGCACAACGTGATTATCGGGTCAATGGGACGCGCGTCGTCCCCGTATGAAATGGTCGAGTTTTTCACGCTGCTTTGCTCTGACACTGAGAAAAATTTACTTGTCGGCTTTGTATTCTCCCAAACACACAAAGAGGATAATCTTTTGTTGTCGACGTTGTGTTTGGTCTCGGACAATATTTCTCTCTTCTTAGCATCTCGCAATTATATTAGCGCGCGTATATATATATTGAGAAATATAAATTTATTTATTGTCGGATACACAAACGACATTCGTAAGAAAAATAAATGTTGTCTCGTGTACATGTATAAGATGCGAACCGAGCATTGTCCTACGTAAATTTTCGAATTTAATTTTATTCAAATATTTTCATGTGTATTAATTTACACGTTTTAAACAAATATATTTGCACGTGCTACGCTCGGTAATCAACTCCAAGACTTAGCTGAGAAATAAATGTGTTCGTAAATACGGTATTTCCGCGCGAACATTGTGCAACAATTTGTCATTACACTTGAAGAACCTTGTAGCGCGTATTGAGAAATATTATTTATTGTTGGACACCCGCATTCACAATAAAAATTAATGTATTCGTAAATATCGTGTTTCCGCGCAAGCGTCATGCAATAGTTCATTATTCCGAATGATAAATTAGAGTTGAAGAACCTTGTACGAAAAATGTCGAGGTTACAGTAATTTCCAAGTTTGAGTTTTATACCACGTACACATCCACTGATCATCTTAGAATTATTATACCTTGACATTTATTTATTTTAAGATTCTCTGAAGTCGGATGCGCGTTACGAGCGGTGTAATAACGCGTAAAAAAAAATATTAAACTAGATAACGAATCGATGATTCTACAAATTCTGACGTCAAAGTTATAGGTCAAAGAGCGATTTTATAATGTTGTATTCGAGCGTGTTTGAACGTCAAACACGTATCGTGCGAGTTGTGTGTACGTAATTTTCTTCCTTATTAGAGAGATATGTTCGGATGCGCCGATTCAATTAGCACTTGGTGCGCTAATTGAGGAACCACCGCGGTCGCGGTAAGTGTACTCTAAAATGAAACCGCTGCATCGACAATATTTAAATGTAAACATCGCCGACGAGAAATGTGTCTCGGCTGCATTCGCGCGTGCTCCTCTTTCCATTAAAATTTCGATCTTCTCGAAGGTCTACGCCCCGCTCGTTGAAACGCACTCGCGATTCGAAAAACGTCGGTGACCGCAAATAAATTCGGTCAATGAATATGCAATCGTACACGCAAATAATATTTACAATATTTAAAATAACAATATTAAATAATAATATTTAAAACACAATATCGCGTGCTATTTATATAGTGACAAGGTTTGCGGATGACACGGTCGCGGGATGAAATAGAGTGAGACATTGTCGTAAATTGACGCTACTCGACGCTGATTCAAACATTCGCAGTATATTTTTAATTGTATATTTTTACACGCATATGATCACTGATATAAAAAAAATCTACGCGTTCTTCTCGGAAATTTGTCGGATTCGTCGAAGGATATTCGCCTCGAGTGTGGAAATCTTGAAGGAAATTTATTTACCGTATTCCCACATATGCGCGATTCGCGAGACAGAATTACTTTGTCTAAGAATATTCTCGAAAGTAGATTTTCGCAATTCTGGATGAGAAATAGCGCGCGCTGGGTGAGCAATCTCCTGGGAACGTAGCACGTGCTAATCCAAAACGCGCGACACAATCCTCGCGTGGCACGTATCCTTGCGGATATACACAAAAGCGTGCGATTTAAATAAGATAAATGCTCGCGTCTTATACGGAAGGACGTGACGCGGGTATAAAAATCAGAATTACGACATCGCATTAGCCAGAGTCCGAACATCCGTTGCATTCAGGAGCTTCGCTTTTACATACGTGTACGTACACATATACATGTAACAGATATCGTATTCGAGAACAACGCACTTAGAGATCCCGCGGGACGATATTGCCGTGTATCGAAATAAAAGACAAAATACTCGCGGATTAATAAATAGATTTATAACGAAAATCTCTTTCTCGCGCATCGATTCTTCTTTCCCTTTGCGGCAATCTTTCTACATGCATTTGCATTAATAGAGACGTAAAATACGACGCTGTGTTAATTAAACGAGCGTCGCGCATTTACGAACAGCTCAGAAGTAGAGGCGGGGTCCTTGAAATTAATTTATTCCTAAGGTATTTTCCATATTCAACGTGTACCTGTGGTTGGAACGATTAAATCACTAGTTCGTCGGCGATGCGGCGCTTCTCAAGGAATACCGCGGATAATAGGACGAAATTGCGCGGCGAGAAGACGCGCGCTCGCTCGCCTGCTTCTCTATCTCTCTCTCTTTCCGTTTACGTCTCTACTACCTCTTTTTCTTTGTCGTTAAATTGAAAATATTTTTCGCTCAAGACAAGCCTTCTCAATCTCGGACTGGCGTCTTCTCTCTCGTAAATCACTCTCTGCCCTAGGGGCGTATTTTAAGGAATCTACGTCCGCACGGATGCGGAAATGCGGTATTTCCCTCACTCACTTGGCGGTGAGTGTGTGTGTGTGTCTTTACTCAGCAAATTCGCTCACTTAAACAAACATTCGCATTATAATTCGCTATTTATCGAGTGTTTAAACATGTTTACATATAAATTGACAACAAAATTGATTAAGAAAGAAAAAGTGTGTTTTTTTGAAGAGCTAATTAATCAGGCAATGGCAACTGGAGGCAAATTACAGATGTGTTATTTAATGATAGCAAATTACAAATTTAATTCAAACAATTTCCAGATATGTTAGTTTGCATCCCCGCAGACATTTGTCGCGAATATTAATTTTTCGAATATTAAAGAACTCCCCCCGGTGTAATGTAAAGACATCTCGGGAGTCGAGAGAGAGAGAGAGAGAGAGAGAGCCCGGTTGGGATGATATCGTTCCTCACTTTTCTTAAAGGTCTTATTTGAATTTATTAAGTGCATTTGTATCTACTCGTTTTTTCATGATCACGGAAACGTTACGTTTTCTTCAATCTCTTCAAACCTTTCTCAAACTTCATCTCTTTTGTATCGACTGATCGAAGTCGTGTACACATATCTCTAACAAGCTTCGTGTGTATGGTAGGTGCTTCGGTAATATCCACGCGGGGAATCTACATACGAGTCTCGCAATCGGCGGATGCAACGATTGGCTGCACTGCGTGTCCGATCGCCGACTCGGTCTCATCACAGATCTCTTTCTCTCTCTCTTTCTTTCTCTCTTTCTCTCTCTCTCTCTCGCCGCGAGGTCATGCCCCCTAACCAAATTATGACTTGTAACAGGTAATCATATATTGATATGCCTAATAACTGATGAGGAATTAAACGATTGCAAAATTACATTTGCACTATAGTGTGAACTGTCGATTCCTGTCAACGAATCGTCGAGTATCAATTAGGTAAACGCGCGAAAATATACTCCATCCGAAGTCCAAGCGGCGGATGCAATAAGAATAGAAATGTCAAATAATCTTGACCTTAATTGACGTTTTGAAATAGAAATCGAATACATTTCATACGTGACCCAAGTCACTTTTTGTTTGATATATTAAATTGTTATTATTAAATAATAATCCTGAACAAATTCTTTGTGAAATTTGTTTTATTTGGATGAGTGAAACCGCGTCACCCGAACGAGTGACGGGAAAACTTAGAGTCACAAACACGGATGACGTGGCGTTTGTCAAGGAGAATGTTTGGATCTCAGAAGACGATGTAGCGTTGCGTAACCGTAACTAGACCACAATGTCGACCGATTGTCTGTGTATCGGTTCCTCCCAGGTATGCATTCGCGTTCGTCATCTCGTTGTTTTCGTTGCATCGCGCCCTCGCCGAGGAGAGAAAGTCTTCCTCGTCACGACGTCGCGAATCTCTTGCACCCAGAGATTTTTCAAACCGATCCAAGATTGATTCCCATATCAGCCCGGGCCATCGCGTGGTCGCGATCGTGCGCGACTTAACGAACGATAAATATTAATCGAGCTATTATATATAAAAGACGATCGCGTGCCGATTTTACGGGGGGGTTGGCATTACGATTGATCGCCGAGTATTGGATTTCTTACTGCAAGATTGTAATCCGAGAGATTCTAATGTTTCAACGATTTGTTTCGTGAGTGAGATAGTGTTTTAAAGCAATTTTACACTTTCCTGTGTCGCGCGGTTACCCAATCGCGGTGACATTTTACCGCCGCAAATAAACATTTCTCGCAGCTCTAAATTTGCAACCGTCAAAAATTTGTCTCCGGAAATGTTTCTGTTCTCGAATGCGCTCGCAAAAACGTGTAAAGCTACGTTTAATTTTTGCAGCGAGAGAGTTTCGTCCCGACGTGATTAAATATACGACGACGGTCGCGCTTCGCGCGCGCGCGATTCTTGCGCCATAATGTCATAGATCAGAGATCGCGGATCGTACGGATCGCGAACCTATCAGGCAGGCGCGCCGTGAAAATACACACAGATCGAAAACACGAGATAGCACGTCTCAAAGCTACGCTATCTCTCTCTCTCTCTCTCTCTCTCTCTCTCTCTCGAGGAAAAGTGAAGCGGATCGACAATGTGACGTGATCACGTGATTTATTCCGAGCGAGCAATCTCCCTGAAATGGGTAAAGCGATCGAACAGGAAACTTATTTCGAACGAGAACTGTAAAATCGTCGGCGACAACGCGCGTGTGGAAGAGGAAGGCGACCTTGACATATAAGTACATACCGTACGGACAGTCTAAGAGAGCGCCTGGCCGCAGGCGAGAAGACGTAACGCGCATGCCGAATTCAATTTTACTTTCATTCCGCTCGAGCGCGAAACGTTCTCCTCTCTCGCGCGCGTAGATTCTGCGAAAAAAATTACATCGACAAATATTCGCGAGAGACGCGGCGTGTGCGGCCGGATTTTTACGACGTTCGATTAACATGAGAACGACTGCGCTCGTTCGGATCTTAAATTCCCGATAGCGATCGGGTTTGAGAAATTCGCGCTTACATCGTTTCCCCGGCGAAATTCCCGTCGTAAATTTGCGAGCGAGAATCACAAACATGTGCATTTTTGTATCTCAGATTTTGAGGTTTATCGAAATAATTAACAACCGTGGATACATACATTGTCGATTGTTCTCTGTAGCCTCGAGATACGCCGGTGCAATTGTTGATGTTAAGTGAGATGAGTCGTCGGAACGGTATTTTTAAATTACAGCTTCGAGCGCACACAGTCGTTGTCGGCGCTTTTTGCTCACGAAAAAAAAAAAAGAAGCGAAACGACGTTCAGGACGATTCATAGTATCGGTTCATCTCGGGTTAAGGCAGAAATATCACGTCGAAGGAAAATTCATTAATCATTCGCGAGAGATGACGTAATAATCACGGAACGTATGATATCTACAGCGTATATATATATATATATATATATATATATGTATATATGTATATATGCACATATATTTAACATAAACGTGTTTCGTGTGTAATCACGAGCGTTCAAAATAATATTTAGAAACTCGAGATCCGTATCAACAACAACGTGGAATTATCAAAATAATTATCGGTTGATAACAAGCTGTCATATCGTATTTAACTGGCTACCATTTCACGTGGATGCATTTAATGTATTAAATGTCACCGATGGTCTCTCGCAGTTTTGAAAAATAAAGATTCGAGGGAATATGCGCGCGCGTTCCGCGATCGTTTGCAGACCGGGGCAGAATTTGTCGCTTCGCTCACGTTAATTGAATTTCAAGCAAATCGCCAATAAAACGAAAAAAAAAAAAAAATCGGGACAAGGTTTGCAGAAGGAGCAAACGATGTGTGTTGTTGATGGACGCAGCTTGGATTTTCAGAGCTCGTGAACGGTGATGAGGGATTTGCGCGAGAACTCGAACGCGAGATGCATCAGCGGCGGCGCGCATCTCTTTTCGCGGCGCGCGAATCCCGACACGTCGAAATATCATCTGGCGGAGAAACGCATCGCAAGCCGCCGCGGCCTTATAAGTACGATATGGCAGCGGCTGCGAGTTGTCGCAATAGACGTAAAGGCACGTCTCGGGCCGTCTCCTGTTTCTAAGACCGTGTCGATGGAAGAAAAGGTTGCTGCACGTGTGGATGCGCGCCTACCAATCTCGGCGCATCTCGAAAGGAATGCACGCTTGAATGAAAGCCGGAGAAAAACAAAGAAAGACAAAGAATTGACGGAATAAAGAGAAGAGGACGGATGAAATGCGTGGTATGAGATCGTAAAATCGAACAACTAACTGAATGGACAAAACAAATGCGCGCGCGTGCGCGCCTGCGATTGATTTCTATATAAAACAGACCTATATAAGATTATATAAGACCGACAGCTCCTATATTGATGTCTTTACTTTGTGTCAAAAGGAGGCGCGCTGTGATTATAAACAAAATATTTGTCAAGATACAACAAGAAAAAATCCAAACTAGAATTGCTACAATTTTGAAAAGTTTTTCTTTTTTTAACTTTGCGTGCGCGCAAAAAAAAAAAGAAGAACATTCGTCTGCGATAGGAATTATTCTCTTACACGTTCATGCAGAAGAAATCAAAGTTGCCTGGCGCCGAAGTGCTTGCGTTTATCGCTGACATTTCGAGTAATGATCAATAACGTCGGTGCGCCGTTGCTCATTTCGTGCGCCCGTCGGTCGGTTTATTCGTGCGAAAAACATAGAGAGCGCCGGAAATCGACAGGTCGACAGGACCGTCGACTGATTTAATGGTCGATTATTATAGCGAAGTCAAATCCGATTATAAATCAAAATTATATTCAAAATAACACAATCTTGTAGATACGCTATCGTTGTTGTATTTTAACACGCGTGTTAGAAACATAAAATACATCCGGAGCTGTGCTTTTCTGCGCTTTGCAAGATTCGATCGAACCACCTTTGAACCTCTCGACTTGTAAATTCTGATCAATGCAAACCGCCTGCGACGAGGATTTAAATTTCTCGCCTGGCTGGGAAAGCGCGCGTTAATGCAAATTTAATTATATTGTTCATAAAAATCGTGAGAAATGGCCACATGTGTGATTTACCGATCGCGTGGGACACGTGTGTGTGTATTCAGCATGCGGATATACATATGCGTGTGTGCACGCACAAGCGCGTAAATAGCCGATAGTGTGACGCAATTATATTTGATCATTCTATACGGCCTGTGTTCTCGCCGGGAGACAAGATAATGCTCCAACGATTGCGTCAGTGACCGTCGTCGTGTATACGCTGAAGCATTATACGCTTGTGCACGCGTGTGTACATATAACCTTTCGGCTGTACACACACATACACACACACACACACACACATATCTAGGTTTTCGTTATTTCAGGCATCATTTAGTGAAATTCTTGTGCAACCCCCCATCGCGTAAAATATATTATTACGTGCCGAATGACTGACGCGACTGACTGCGAAACACAACTGCGTGACGTTACTTAACACTCGGTTTCGGAAAATTTTACAGCATTCAAATCCCAAACAACGTGAGTATAGTATTCTTCGAAGTCGGGATCTCGCGAAGCGAGAACAAAATTGTCCGACACTCCGATCGGGCATGTCCTCGGGCAATTTGTTTTTGGCGCGAAATTGTCAATCAAAAAAAAAAAAAAAAAAACTTAGGAGACAAGAACAACCTATACGATAACGAGACGTGCGCGTCCGGTACGTCTCTTAATCACCAATTAAAATATTCGACGAGAGTGTCATCGTCGCGACAATCAATACTTGCGTACATGGGTAGGCGCGGCCAGCTTTCGTACCACCGTGCGCGATTGCAATTTATCAGATTTTCTCCGAAAGAATTTTTTTAGAAATTTTTATTTTCTCCTCTTCAATTTCCGCGTGTCTTACAAGCGTGTTCGCAAATTCTGATCTCGCCAAGATGATCCGATGTTTGATCGAATAATCAATCTGAGAATGAGAAACGCAAAACTTTGTTGCAGCGTAATTCGATGCAGCTTGTTTGTTTTTTTCTTTCATCATCACGAGATGACTCGCGTCTGCGCGCGAGAGAGTCGGAGAAATGGCAATTTGTATCTTAAACGCGGCTCTCGAAGGCGCGGGAGATAAAAAAAAAGAGTGGGCGGCAACCGATACACAACGTTCGCCTAAAAGATACACGATCTGTTAGGTGAATAAAAAATGAGGGCTATCGTCCGCGCGTCGCTCCGAGCTGAGCGTGTGCAACGCTTACTGATTGTAATCCTCAGGTTGAATTATTTCGCGTTGCATAAAACGTATACAAAACGCATACACGATGAGTAACGAGACATCACGCGAAAAATATAAGCATGAAATATGAACTGATCGATAAAAATGCAAATTCAACCATCGGAGTATAATTTTGCCGGCGCGTGAGAAAACCTATCTAATAACTTAATGCGGGGACGTGCGCAAGCTGCGCGCCACACGCGAATGATTGCGAGTTTTTGCAAGTCTACAGATTTCCGTTAACGACGCAAAACCCCTCTCCTCCCCCCCCTCGCGTTGAAGGAAAACTGTCTAATAATATATTCCAAGCGAAATAACTTTCCCGATTCCTGGCGAGACGACGCGAGCGACACTCGCGTCTCGCGCGAGATTCTTCCCCGCGTGCACACACATCGCTCGTTAACAAGCAATCAGATAAAATCGCGGATGTTATGACCACGAGGGAGAGAGAGAGAGAGATAATGCGAGATATATTAATGACGCACGCGCGCGCGCGACGCGCAGACGAGTCCGATGGAAAATTTCGATTGCGGTAACGACGCGTGTCGCGTGCGCCTCCGCGGGCGGTGCGCACCCTCTTCCTCGCGCGAGATGCGCTACTAAATCGCGAAGATAGCGAAGAACGCTCCCGGGCAGAACCGTTACCTAGTTAACCACTTTCACGGCTGATATTTATTCTCGCGCGTATCCTTTGTGCCGACATTGCGCGCCGCGCGCGTTACGTAACACAGCTAATTAAAAAGTTTAAACTTACATATATCGCGCGCTAACTTTCACCCTATATTCACCGTCAAACGTCTCTCATCTCTCGCGCGAATCCGTTCTTCAATTCTTCTGTCCGCTCGCTTTCTTTGTCAATTAACATCCTCGCGTCACGGCCGAAACGTTTGTTTCGCAGGATAAAAAAAAAAAAACTTTCTACGAGTGCGCGAATAATAGAAACGCGGATTTAAGATCGCGCGCGGTCGTGACTTTTGACTCGCAAGAGGGAAATTCCAGAGAAGAGAAATAAAAGAGATTCTCGCCTCTCTATTTTCTCTCTTGTAAAAAGTATAAACAATGTTGTAAAGCACACACGCAAATGAAGAAATAGACAGATTCATTGAAGAGCAATAAAACTTAATGACAAAAAAATCAAAGAAATGTAAATTGCAGTTAAATTGATTAACATCATTTTTTATTGCTCTTTAATGGCCCATCTGTTTTTTTAATTTAATTCTTGTATTACATTCTTGTATTACAGAGTTTGTAATTGTAATTCGTTAATTACAAGGTATTTTTTTTTTTATATACAATCAATGGTTTCGTTATTAATTTGCGGCGCGATATTCAATGTTCGAAATCGCGGAACGCGCGTTTCAGCGCATTTGTCACGGGCGAGTGTGTCCTCGACTTTCAGAGAGAAACACACGCACACACTCATCCGCGCGCGCGCTCTTCTCTTCCCTTAGTTTTCCAATTGACGGATTACTTGAAATCAACCGCGGCTTTTCATGCATTCCAAATCGCGGCTCGTAAATGCAAATGCGCGCTCGAAGAAAATCGTTTGGATATATCGATGACGTGACTTTGTGAATCACGCGGCGCGGGTATACACGGCGCAGCAGCAGCAGCAGCAGCAGCACGGCGAGCAACTGGCATTCCTAGAGACACACGAGAATTTATTGTCGTTCTACGTGCCCCTTACATTTCCCGTAAAAGAAGAAAAACTAACGCCTATCGAGGCATAATTCACTGTTCCCCCGTCGGATTCTGTCTGGCGTTACATCGGTAATACTTCACCGATAACGCTCGACAATCAATAATGGCGCGGAAAAAAAAAATGAATGACCTTCGGCCAAAAGTAGCGAAACAAAAAAAGAAAAAAGAAAACCAGAGAGACTACAGGAGTACTATTTGTTACATCAAATAACTCCGCTAATTTTGTTTGCCACGTCAGTTGGTTATTTCCCGTACTTCGTCGATGCCGGGTTGATTCGCCGGGAATCGCTTTCTCCCGTCTTCCCGTTACACCCTCGAGTCAATATTTCTGAATTAATATCCCGGATTGTTTTTTTTTTTTTTTAGACGACTAGCTTACTGGTCGGCGCTGACGATTCGCGCGAAATATACCGTGAAATTCGCGAGACAAATATAACCTCTCTCTTCTCCCCTCTCCCCTCTCAATGCAGAATCGCATTAACATAGCTGATCGACGATATTTACTGACAATCTCAAACATCCCGATGGAATAGCATTGATTATTAATTAGATACGCATGTTAGATACGCGCATAATTCTGCAGCTTCCGGCACATGCATCGCTTTATGTCAGTCGACTCGGCTACTATCGCGTGCGCGCACGCGTATTATTACGTAATAAAAACAAGTTAATATCTATGTTGCAGAGATATTTTTGTGTCGAAAACTACGAGAGAAAAACTCAAGTTTATTTTGTTTCGCATCGTGTCAAAAACTTGCGCGCAAGTTTTTCTCCGAACTCTTCAATTGCAACAAACGGTCCAATTAGATCGAGTTTGTTACTTTTACGACAGGAAGTTTGTTTTTTGTTTCTCAAATCCGACAAGGATGAGACTACTGTACAATATTAATTACGTAATACCGCGTGCACTTTGGTTTTCTTTTTTCTTTTGTTTTAATAATTTATTTCAAACGTCAATCTGCGCGTCCCGGTTTCCTTTAATGTAAATGGCCGGACATTATATCGTCCCATATATAATTATCGGTCGATAATGAGAGATTGTCAGGTCGTTTTCGATTGATTAGAACAGACAATAGGCAGTTGCCTGTGTGTATATGTGTGCGTGCGTGTGTGTATTGCGCGCGCTTGTGTATATCCGGCGCGGTTTGTGAGCATTCTGTTTGATCTCGCGCCGCGCGCCGAATCGCTCGCGCGCGCAATTTCGACTTCGCTATTAGAAAAATTGCAGGTAAATAGCCATTTGACGAGCGCGCCCGGCTTGATTGAGTGTTTAATGACAAAGGGGATGGGGAGCGATTTATCGATTAGAATCGCGAAGCGCGTGTGTTAGCGGCGGCGCCATTGCGCGCCATTGCGCAATATTTATGCGAGTGATAGATTAATAAAACTGTCGTTTAAACAAATATCTGAAAAATGGCGAACACGGGTAATTCAATTATATCTCGCGAGACATTTAAATAATGAACAATGGTATCTGTTAAAGCCAGCGGAAGGGTGCAACGGCCAGCGCAATTCCCACACGCGTCACACGCATGCGTTGTTCGAGTTAAAACAAAAAAAAAATACAACTTTTTATTTAAAACAAAAATCAATAACAAATTTACGCGACAACAGGATCCGCGTTGTCGCGGCTCTCGATCCTCTAATCTAACCGTAACAGAGTACTCAAATACTCACGCGCGCGACTGAAAAATATGACACGCGCTGTCAGCAACAGAAGTTTTTCATTCTTTCTCGATCGCGCGAGTCTGCCGAAAAAAACCTGGGAAAAAAAAAAAAAAAAATTGGATCGCCGCGCGCGTCGTTGAAGAAACTGTGACAATTGAGCAAGCAAATCCTTTAAACGGGGACCCGATGACATTTAGCGCGCTCGGTGACATGGTGATCTCGGGGAGAAGGGGGGGAGGAGAAGTGGTGGTCTCTCCTCTTCGATGTTGACGCGAAGTGTGTGTTGTCTCTCCGCCGCCGTACCCCGCGGGCTCCCCGGCGACACACATGCACCGCCGTTAAACGCACGGATCCGTGTAAACCCCTCTGTCCCGCATTACGGCCCCGCTTGTGTGTCCCATGTGCATCGTACTCGTAACATGGTGGCCATCGAGCCCGACGGTGGTGTTGGTAATGCCTTCGGGGGTATATATACGACGAGCGCTGCGGGGCTTGATAAACACTTGCCCGTCAGCGATTTCTGCCGCAACATGTACACGTCATTGGTAAGCGTTTAATTAAGAGGAAAAAAAAAAAACTTTTGGGTGTGAGACCCGCGGATAAGGTCGGTCGACTTTTCGCGAGATAAAGTTGCGAGATTTAAAGCCCGGGTCTCGTAATCGCGCGGCGGGTTTCGTGCGCGAATTTCGACGTGCGTTTTGGAGAAGGTCCCTGTGCGCGTGACGCTCTGTGAGTTAACGTTGTTGTAAGTGACACTTTCCGATTATTCGGTGTATATATATATATATATACATATATATATATATATATATATATATATATATATATATATATATATAATATATATATATATATATATATATATATAAAATATATATATATATGTATATAGTATGTATACTCCGAGAGCTCTCCGGGACTCTCCGGAATACGGTGGGTTAGAGAACGCGCGGAGCGCGGTGGGATCGGAGGGTAAGTAGCGTGTCCTGGAGGATCGGTGGGTAAGGATATCGATCGACGCCGTCGGGATACACCCAAAATTTGTCTCTGTGTTAACGCACGCTTTTGCGTATACGAAATATCTAGAGAGAGAAACGTGTGAATCGATTTCATCTTATTTACATCTCTTTCTCAACACTGTTGATCGTCTTTTGTAATATTTTAAATATTCGCGAAACGAAATATCTAAAGAAACTAAAAAAAAAAAAAAAACTGTGAATTTATAATTAAGAGAATTATGACACTGTATTGATTTGTATTGATTTATACGTAATTGTCAACGTCGTGCAAGTTTGTTTTATTCGAGGAGCAGCGTCCGACCTAATAACGCCGATACTACCGCGATCTCTGTCATGTCTGACTCAAAACGGTATCACTACTGTGGCGTTCGGCGCCCATTGATTCGTACAGCTCTTTCTCTCTCTTTCTTTCTCTCTTTCTTGGCCGTTCTATTTAAAAATTTTGTCACGTCGTAATTATTGATAAATTACAATTTAAGTAAATTAACAAAATTCTCGGTTGCGACAAGCAAAACTCGCGATGTGATTGATTTCACATATGTTTTTCATATATTTTGGCCATACTTGTAATCATGTGCTCATGTTGCTGATTTAATCGTTGATGAAATTTTTAAACATAAAAAAATCTCCGTCACTTTTTTACTATTAATTCTGTTGCATTGTGCACACACACACACGGCGCAACGACTGAAGCTAACCATTAACGCGTTTCTGCATAAACACTTGTGCAACGTTCAAACAAGGAAGCTGACGAAAAGGCTAACGTTCGTTTGATGTTTACGCGTTTAGAAATTTACTCGGTGGCGGTTGCTGCCGCCACTAAGGTCGCTTCATTCTTCGCGTCGAAATGATGTAACTTTCGCGGCAGATGTTTAGATTTACTTTTATCGTCGCGCGCGTCATCGACACTAAATCACATTCTCGTTCGTGATCGTACACGTTTTAATCGCGAGAGATCTCATCTAATATCGACAGGCGATGGATCGATCGGTAACTCTTAGGTAGGATTTAATTGTTTTATCTCTCATCTCTCTCAAGGATAAGCGTTACTTTTACTTTCAACACTCGGATCTCACGTGAAATCTTTTGCGAATTTATTCATTGAAAAAAGTGAGTTTCTCCTAACTTTGATGCAATGGCAGATACCGCGTGCGACTTCGCAATATGTCACGTTCAAGTGATTCCGATCAATCGAAATATGAACATCTAACTTTAGTTTTTTTTTGTGCAAAATTGAAAGTCGCGTAAGTAAATATTTTAACTTGTAAAATAAACTGAAGGGAAAAACTTTGAGGTCAATCAATTGCATTTATCGCCGTGACAATAAATCTGCCATCTCTCATCAGTATCTTCTAATAACAAATCGATCGCCAAATGGTTTAATAATGACGACAGTAAATGAATTGATAATGATCTCATCATTTCTTTATATAATTTTATAAACCCAATTAGTTTTACCGCAGGAAAATGTCACATTTGCGTCAGCAATATTGACTTCGTTAATTATACGTTTTAGATTTTTATAGATTAAAGTGCACATATTTATACGATTTTTCTATCTTCTTTAAATCGTATTTTTTTTTTGTTTCGCGGTCACAACAGATAGTCTTGATCGCGCTGGCAGCCTGCGCCGCGGCAGCGCCTGCCGAGGACGTGATACCGATCGTCAGTCAAAGTCAAGAGGGTCCCAACCCCGACGGATCGTACAAGTGGAGTTACGAGACTGGCAACGGTATCAAGGCTGAGGAGGAGGGTCATGTGGAAGACGCCGGCTCCGAGAACGAGGCGATGAAGGCGGAGGGCGGCTTCAGCTACAAGAGCGACGACAACCAGCAGATCTCACTTACGTACGTCGCCGACAAGAACGGCTTCCAACCGTCGGGCGCTCATTTGCCGACCACGCCGGAAATCCCGCCATTGATACAGAAGGCACTCGAGTGGATCGCGGCGCATCCGTCCAAGGAGGACGAGAACCAGGTTTAAATCTCGCGATCGGCCGCCGCCACGATCCACAGTATGTGATCTCACGATTTCACGCAATTTGCACTAAAAACGAGAATGGAAGATGATCCACGGTACATAATCGATGATGCCGAATGATGACGATGACGATGACAATGATGATGAGTGTTGCCACACCGCCCGCGTCGCTTCTCCTCCCCTTATTTCCAAACGAAACTCGGACTGCTCTGGTTCAAATTGTTGTAAATATTTATTGTACGTCTACGATATTACATATTACATATTCATATATATATATATATATATATATATGTATTTTAATATTATATTATATTATATATAATATGTATAAGAACGTGTACCATGACCGCGTAATTAATTTACGTCGTCTGATACATGTCACGGTGCATTAAGAATAAATATTGCATCCCAAGAGAGATGTTAAACGCTATTTCCATCTCGACATATATAAACGCCCGATCTCTTCGACGAGATACACGTACGAAAATGTGTATAACCTACCTACCCACGCGGCACTTCGAAGATCCTCGAGCCGTTTCCAGGAAGGATGCGGAAAAGCGGTTTTAGAAAGCGCGGGTTAGCGGTGACGTCACATCCATCCTCGTTCCGCGAATCAAAAATTAATTCGCATCCTTTATTCCTCCTCGAGTTGCAAAATATTTTTTATATATCCATTTCTGTTAACTCCTGATCTCTCTCTCTCTCTCTCTCTCCCTCTCTCTCTCTCGGAGTTCTTAATTTATTTCCGTTGAATCAGTTGTTAGTTGCAATTTTTTACATTTCGAGGAACAGCTCTAAAAATAAACCATTGCACGCGCCGTCTCGCGCGCCACAACACAAAAGATCCCGCGGAATTACAACGTCCGGAGAGAGACTCGCTCACGATTGCGCCGTTCTGATTTACGATAGAAAGTAACATTTTACTATTATTGTAAGATTATTACATCGCTTTAAAACGCCGCAGCTGCCGCGCGTCTTTATTATTACGCGACGGACCTTGTTTCGCTATCATTAATCAATCACGCAGAGTGGACGCACACAGACAGACACGTGCGCTTTATGTAACACGTGTCGTAGGGACACCGCGAGTAACTCCAATTACGCGATCGTTTGCTACGTCGTTTAAACATCTTGACAGAGCCCGTTTGCTCAGCCATTTTCGATGTGACAGCGCTTAGATGTTTAACGCTTGGTTGCGAATGATTATTAATTAGTTGTGTGGAAGATCAAGTTTTATACGTAATATCTTAATATATTTTTTATATATTCTATATATTTTATATATTTTTTATATATTGTTATTTGTACTTCATATTAGATTTTTATTTCGCGCTTCTTCTTTTACAATTTTAACGTCATTTTTATGGATCAGCTCTAACAGATGTAGATTGTTCTCGTCATAATCGGCTTCTCATGATCCTTCATCTCGCGATCGACTCGATATTGTCGACGATCATATCCTTGTCAGAGAGATCGGTTATCTCCGGAAGAGCAATGCAAATCAAATCTTCACAGCTGTCACTTCATGTCACTCCGAAGTAGAGAGAGATAGATAGAGAGAGAGATACGCTAACATAATTTTTTCTCTCTCAATCGCTTTCATCTCTTTTGACGACTGAATCAGAAATCTGATGCCTCCTGACGGAGATTTGTTATCTCAGCGCGATGTAATACCGTCGCGATACAGAATTAACATGTCGTCGCGATGATATCGTGAATGATCTTGCTGTACGATGTCTTGTTCGCAGACTGTAGACTCATCTCGAGACTTTCTAAAAGGAGACCGTCTAGAATAAATCGAATTTGTTGACACCCGACGAGACTTCTTCTGAAAGGGTGAAGAAATCGAAACCGATTATACCGCGCATCGCTTATTCTCACTTCTGGTTGAACTTTCACCGCGGGCGGTGCGCGACATTCGTCATGTATCGCCGTTTAGCACGTGAGTCGTGTTCTAAATGTGTTACGGCAACCACGCGTAACCGCAACTTTTACATAAATCTCTTCCCGGCGCGCGAACTTTCGGTCAAATCGTTCAAAGTTTATCCCCGTAAGACGAAGAGAGAGAGAGAGAGAAAAAAAATGTGTAACCGGAAGTTCCGACGTTATATCGAAAGAGGGATTTTAAGTTTGATTCTCAATATCATAAAAATCTGATTTAAATATTTTTCGATGTTAAACTCTTACAAAAGTTGTACGAATGTCAACGAATTAACGCATTACACATAAGATAAATGTCCACGAACAAAACAAATAATAACAGAACAACAATAATAAAAATAATTATTTATATAAATATCAATTGTGACAATTTTCAATATTTTCAATATTTTTAAGATATAATTTTAATTATTAGTTTCTAACTTCGTTGTAATTATTTTTTTAACGAATGTCTAGTTTGTTTGGGATATTTACGACAATCTTTTCGGTTAACGACAATCTTTATTGCTTGCGGTTGGAGAAAGCGCGCACGATTTTACGCGAATAGTAAATTCGCGGAGCGAAAACGTGTAACCTCGCCCTCGTTTTAGCCGTGCTGTTTTGCGCCGTATTTCATAAACATTATAACAATCTCCGCGTTTGACAAAATATTAATCTGAATATGTATTAGAGGATGTGTATGCATCGGCACCGGATACATCGGCGTGATATCGTCGCGGCGACTCTCATAATGTTTATTAATAGTACCATAAATTTGATTATCCGGCCCCGATTAATTCCATCTATCGCAGTCTTATTTGCTCTCGCGATTCAACAAATATCGATTATAATCGCGCCGTCGATTCGAAATTACTGCCGCAATCAAGAAACACGATTCGCGGAATTTATAACCGAATTATGAAGCGGCCGCTTGGTATTAATTATCAAATTAAACGCGTTTGCGTACGCAACATATATGTATATATATATTTATATATACGCACATATATATGTACATATATGTATATATATATATGTACATATGTACATATATACATATATACATGCATGCACACCTTCGTAAACAATTTAGCGTAATAATTGGCGTACGCGAATATTCGCGTAGACGAGCAATCCGTGCTTGTTTACACGCTCGTTCACTTTGACGACTGCAACCATTTTGCACACCGTAAAAAAACCGACAAATAAAGCAAAATAAATTAAAAGGGGGGGGGGTATAAAAAATAGTGGAAAACAACGAAGATTGATTAAATAATTCCCGACGTATAATTCGCATTCAATCGTTTAATTCAGGTGAGGTAATAACGCGGGACACGCCGGAGTCACTACATAATTACTGTAATACGATGTGTGTATAATCCATCTGCATTGTTAATGCAAACTACTCGTGCTACGTAGAAAGCATTATGTATATTCGATATTTTTTTTATGTTAATAATAAATTCAAAACAAATATTAATTTATGAAGAATTTTTAATGAAAATTATGCGACAGATAGATGTTGTTTTTTTTGTTTTTGTCTTACACACATTTCGCTTGGTTATTTTCGTGTTTGATTGATGAAAATTATTTTCTCTCTCTCTCTCTCTCTCTCTCTCTCTCTCTCTCTCTCTCTCTATGCTTGTGAGTCTTCGGTTCTGAGAAGAGAAGTAATGTGATTGACAATGCGGCAGTGAGAATCACGCTATCACTCACTTATATAACGATTCGTCTTTCCCTTCCGCTACAATGGCCATTTCTGACCCCGATTTTCCTATTACCGCACGCACACGTGTGTGTCCCACACCCAACTTTACAAATTTGCTATTCCCACGTTCTCGCGTATAATTTACTTGCCGACTCGCGAAGTAGGTAAAGAAAGACATACGTAATGAGAGTGCATATGCGATATCTGCTTTTCACTTTACGCAGTTGCTTCTGTCGTCAAGAGACAGCGATGTATTTTTCATTTGCATTATCGAACAATTTATTTCACCACGTTAAAAGCAAACAAAGCGATTTATATGTGCGAGGAAAAATACTCCCGAGGAAAGAATAATTGCATCACACTTGTATATATTAAGTACATCACGTTTATACAAATGTTTTATACACACGATACATTTATACAACATTTATATTACATACAAATGTTTTTTTTTTGTCCGACTAATACAAATAACGGATGACTGTTCGATGCGACGTAGTTAAGGCTGAGTTAACAAAAAATAAACAATTTTTCCCATCAGCGATTTACACTCTGTTTTTCTCCTCCTTGTAAGGATGAGCGGCTATCCAATCGAGAGCGCGTTGGATGAGAGGAGGAATTTCCGGCGGAGACGGCGGGGTCGGCAGATGCGGCCCTTGGAAGGTGGCGCCGTTCTCGTCCGCCAGCCAGGCGAGATTAATTTTCTGACCGTCGGGCGCGGTCCACGAGGCCGAGCCGCGCACCTCCTCAGCTTCCTTGTCTTTCTGGCCGGTGTTTTTCTGAACGCCTTGCTCCTCGAACGTTATCCCGTTGGCGCTCTCCCACTTGAGAAAGTAACTACCGTCCGGGCTGATGTCCTGCTCCTGTCTGACGATGGCTATCGGCTCGTTCGCCGCTGATATCACCGCCGCCAGGCCCAACAGGATGATCACGCGCGGATTCATTCTATCGGATCGCATTGAGAGACGAGCAAAGAATAGATTAGAGAACTCGTTTTTCGACGGCTTTTAACACGGCTTCTAATCAGATTCTCGTCGAATTTCTTCTCGCGAAACTCGATTTGTAATTTCGCGTAACAAGCAACAATTCTCAAAGCAGCTTTTTAACGCAATTACAAAAACTGGTACACAACTTTACCCAACAACCCAACAAAGATAATACGCATAACTTTTGTTTTGGTTGCTTAATGTATATTTAACAGGTTAGAATTTTCTTGCGAAAACACACAGCGACTTTACTTACTTACGCCAAGTGATAATAGAGCAACGTAAAATGAAGAAATTTAAATAGTTTTAAACCGTACTTAAACCTCTCTTCCGGATAATTATTACCGAAGTATTATTATTACACAGTTGCAACAACGTAATTATTTACTTACTTGAGTGGAGACGTGTACAACAAGAACGACTCTTGGAAATCTTCCTCGTCAACTGCTTTTAGTTTTGTAGATATTGCATGCACGGTACTACTGACGAGTGTTTATCCGCGGCATCTTCCTTTTATATAGATAGCACAGTGCGCCCTGTACTATCGTTGGGTGTATCGCTTCAAATGCCACTCGATGATACCGGTTCGAGCTTTATTACAGGTCGGCGCATACACTATAAAAGAGAAACGCTTTTTCTTAAAACTTTTATACCGCATATTTGCAAGACACACACACACACACACTCGCCTCGGTAACTTTTATGCTTTGTATTTTACTTTATTGCGGCTGTGTCTCAGTATTATTACTAATTCAACTATATTGCTATAACATTTTGAACGTGATGCTCAATTTTTCAGATCGGCGAGGAAAAATCGCAAACGTACTCCGCACGGTGAAGGACACATGTGTGTATGCACATAATAATAATGTATAATAAATAATTTTGAAATTCAAATTACATTTTTAAGCAAAAGGTTTTCAACGCGTTATAATTATTTATGCGCGTTCTGCAAATATGCATAAACAGATGCAAAGTTCAAGTACGTTGCAAATGCGGTACGTTGTAACCTTTGAGACGCATGTTGTGTACCCACTCACATTTTTCCTCGGGATTCCTTTCGATGCGCTTAGGTGCGCTTAGATGATTTTTTTTTTTTTTTTTTTTTTTTATTGTTAACGCCCGACAGCTACGGTGCGCGTCATCTGCGATTGATCGTGTTGTAACTTTTACATACAACGAGTCCTCTTTCCGAGTCGCAATTTTCGTGTAACGCTCAATTCTTTTTGTACAGTCATTTATAATACTTTCGCAGCCGCGCGTTTTATTAAGCCATTAATTAACTTTAAACTGTCGTTGTCGGATTCTTTTTTTTTTTTTTTTTGATAAAAACTTTCAGTAAAATATAGGATTGCATGAAAGCGGTAGTGAAGTCTCGTGAATTGAGTAAATCAAATTGAATCTCCGCGCGACCGTGCAAATTTTATGAAAATTAGAAACGGTGCCAATGCATGTGACGCGAAATGTCTTGGAAGAGTTGGAATCGTATATATTTCGAAAATTCATCATGTATTTCGAGAGATTACTTGTACAATGCAAATTTGTAACAAATCATTGAATTATCGTGTCGACGACACATAAATGTGATATACTTCAACATATTCTACATTTTATTTACAGACACTTGTGATATATATATATATATATATATATATATATATATATATATTTCTAGCGTAATATTTAATACTTTCAACAAGCATGTTATATCGATCTTTCCTCAATCTGTTTCGTGTGAATTAATCGTCATACAAGAGTAAAATCACACGGAGGTCTCTTCCCGACACATTTCACATGATATAATAATATGTTTGTAAAAGTCATTGATTTTTAATAAACATTATAAGTGTTAAAACAACTTTTTTGCTGTACGCGTCGTGAGATACGTCAAACTTTTGCCTATATATTAAAGCGGAGGCATTTTAATATTAACATTTACTCAGTGCAAGATAAGCAGACTGAAAATGTACACGAAGCGAAATTGCATAATGACGATGGCGGGAAGATGCGCTCGCGCACTTTTTAACCTTTTCGTGGCTGAGCGAGCGCGCGGCACGAAAGAGGAAACATTTTTCACGCGTACTATCGTGGCTATTATTTGCATTCTGTCGTTTCGAGTTTACGGCCGGTGTGCAAAACGTAAAGACCGCAGCTTATTCTCTGCGATTTTCTTGTATTCGCGAGATTATTTGTGTATACACCAATTTTATAGACTCGCCAATTTTAAAGATTCGAAGTATCAAAATAATATATTTGAAAGTACGTGCCCTCGTTATCAAGCGTGGAAGGAAATAAGAATCTCGTAAAAATACAACAAAGGTGGAAATAGTTTATTCGATGGACTGATTTACAAAGAGAGCCTCATTTTCTCAGACTCGATAAAATTTTTATTTTGGAATAAACTCTGGGCAACAAAATAAAAAATGTCTATAAAAATATTTAAAATGATAAGTTTTGAACACGAAATAACAAAAATAAAGCTTTTACAATATAAATTTTGTATTTATTTCGTCGATTGATCGATTAATAGAGAGATAAACAATGTAACGAGTAATTTAATTTATATATATATATATATATGCATATATATTTTTTGCCAGTTAAATAATTAATTGGAAAACTATATTGTTATATTATTAGCGCGCACACACACCCACACACATACAGAATTATTGTTAAACGAGATAGAACAATGGAGTTGAGAAGGGTAAAGCGTTGAGATTACATGAAATAACAATAAAATTTCCAACTTGGGCAAAACGCTTTTATTTATATACAAAAATCACAAGTTAAGTATACATATATACTATTAACGATCGACGACGACGCGTGCAAGCGTGTTCGACAACGCGCGTGTCGTTCTCGTTTCTTACAAATGTACGGGAGGCGGGACGGGCGCGCGCCATCGGGCACGGGCGCGCCTTCCTCGAGAAACTGCTGAACAGTGCGCTTTATTTATTTTTTTTTGTTTGTTTCATCATCTATACAGGTAAGATAAAGAATTTATATCGCGATAGTATATAGCTTATTAAATACCGTTGTCTCATGCCTTGTCTTACAAGTGTGTGTGTTACGTTTTTTTTGTTTTTTGTGTATATCCTAGATTAATATACCACACTATATTTATTTTTATGTGTTTGCGTCGAAAGCTCGGGGTCGGTTCTATCCATGGCAAGCTGGCTCGGAATCAGGTCACGTTTGAGGTAAAGTTGGACTGATTAACCTGCAACAGAAAGAAATACCGGTGAGAGGGACAGTGTCTGAAATATTTAACAAAGAAACGGGGTGGTTTAGGATCGACGTAACCCGGTTACGAGTGGATAGAAAGAGAGACGGGGACGCTTTATTCTACATAACATACATAAAATATATATGTGTGCAAGCACGCGCTTGGGTGGAAATCCATGGGGATGCAATGTAATCAAAGTTTATATACAAGGGTGTATTAACCATAAAACATAGTATCCATAAATATAAACAACTATAAAATATTAAACAATACGAGGAAATGTTTCGGGTCACGTGTGTGGTTAAAGTTAAATAGAGAGAAAGGGAGAGAATTTTTTTAGATATTTCAGAATAGAAAAAACTGCGCAATTGCGGGTGTTCCCGCCGTTAACTCTCAATGTGTCTCACTTTGTTAAAAGGATCCGTTCCGGATTGCAGGCGATGGATTCGGACAGAGCTATTATCGGCGAAATATGGAGCCTTCCGGCGTCGACGGCGCGTATCTCTCTATATACGAAGTAACCCGATTTTATCTTTTAAAAGCGGTTAACGTACGTCGAAATTGTTTTCGTTTCCCTGTGCGCGCGGTCGCCACAAAGATATTTTCGGTTCACCGGTACGGGGTGAGGGGAGGGAGGAGGAGGGCGAACCGCCCGGATTCGCGAGGGTCAATTTCAATTTCGAGTTCGGGTTCCAAAGTGAATTAAACGACGGCCACAGAGCGGGGTCTCGTGAGCCGCCGTCGACTGCGCGGACAACGATTGAGTAAACTGATTTACTCCTCTCTGGCCACCGGTTTGTCAGAAACACACAGAGGAATGAGAGAACGTCACTTAACGCACAGGAAGATTTAAATGGTTGCTTGAATCAAAACGGATTACCGCGATATAACGCGGCGATTGAGAATCATCCGATGTACGTAAATCAAATTTTCGCGACGCGTGGGATCTGTTCCCGTTTTTTTTACCGCCACTTTATCTTCGAAAGTCGTGTGCGTTTCGTCGTGCGCGATGTAATTCGATTAATGTCAATGCGCTCTCTCTCTCTCTCTCTCTCTCTCTCTCTCTCTCTCTCTCTCTCTTTTTTTCTCCCTCTCAGACGTACATGTACGCGACGACCAAATTTTAGCAGAAAAATCCGTGTGCTTTATCAAACCGTCTACTCCGGATAAAGGCGAACTCTTCCAATTACGAAATCAATTAAACTTCTGGTTTTACGGAAGAATTTTTTTTTTTTTAATAGAATTTTCATTTCTACGATGCATCAATTGTGTCTCACACACGATTGTACGAATAACATCTCCCTCGCGGATTGCAAGTGCCGCAAGTACACATTGTCCAAATTAAAGTCGCGGGAGAACGACTTTGTGTGTTGTGATTATTAATCTTTGCTAATTACATTTCCCGAACACGCGAAATATTGCGCATTGTTTCGCATGATATTTACGCTCTCGCCAACATTGTTTCGCGAAAGTATGTCGTTAAACAGAAATTTGTTTATTTAGTTTTGCGTTGCACATAAGGATTTATTTACGCAAATATATTTGTGGGAAATGCCGCGCGCGCGTCTCTTTATCGCGTTGAGCACATTCGTGTGTGAAATATAATTTAAAAGCGCGCGCGCGTGTGTGTCGCACTTGTGCAACGAAATATTCAGCGAAACTTAAAAATAAAATTTCAAAAAATAATTCAGAATGTGAGAATTCGAAGATATTAAATTTTTCATTATATTTCTCATTTTAACGCGAATTTCTCTCACCTCTTCCCGGTGGTGGTCTCTGACCGCCGTCATCTTCCTCGGGGTGAGCGGCGTTCCATTCGAGCGCCCTTTGGATTTCCGGCGGGATGGGCGGCGCCGTGGGGATGTGCGAGCCCTGCACTTGGAAGCCGTTCTCGTCTGCTAACCACGTGATGCTGACCTGTTGGCCGTCCGGCGCCACGTACGAATCCTGTCCCTGCGAGACCACCGGCGTCTCGTTGTCTACATTTTTCGGCTGGCCCGACTCCTGATGACTAATACCGTTGCTAGTCTCGAAGCTGCGCGAGAGAAACGAGCGAAATCGATATAAAACAAATTACACAGAACAAACAAAATGTAAAAATATCTTTCTCGTTACTCGCTTTTATACGCGGCAGTATAAAACATGTTAAAAATTATAATTCATATGAAACGTACGTCGCGCAACAGAAAAATTCTCTGATTAACTTTATCGAAGAGTGCGTTTCTGCTGATAAAAAAAAAGTCAAGTTACTCTGTACGAATAAATTGACATTTTAGTAACTCAATCGAGCTGTAACATAGCCAACAAATCGTATTGTCACTACAGCGCGCGATGGAATTTCGAGGAATGCAATTTGCAATTCGCATGAAGAAATGTGGATTTAAACAGACTTTGGGTGAGTCGAGGTGTGAAGAAGAAAAACAGACACATCACAGAGAAGACAAGTTCTCAAGCGCGGTAGCGCCGCAACTCCTCCCACTCGCGTCACATAACAATAGGAGTTATGCAGTAGACAAACAGTCGTGGGCGACAATTGGCAGTCGCGCGAATAAGCCGGTGTCATCGGCTATCTTTGCGCGAGCATATTACGCAGGTGCCGACCTTCTCCCGGTATCTCCATTGTCTTCCTCGTCTGTTTACGACCGCGGTAGGCGAAAAGGATGCGAATGTTTTTGTGGGTGTAACGCGCGTCACGTTCGCAAATGTTACAAAGATTTTTTTTTTTTTTTTTCGAAGACGATGTTATTGATTTGCTAAAATGACGACGGATGTATCGATGACGGTGCGACTTCTCCTTCATCGTTGGAAAAAGATCTCGATAAGACGATTATCCAACATGGTTATATGCTCGTTTAACAAATCCCGACGATTATTTTTTGAATATAAAAAAGAACAACAAAATACATTAAAAATATGTTGAAAAAAAAAATATTGCAATACACTTACTTGTTGACGTAGTTGCCGTCGAAATTGACTTCCAATTGTTGAGAGGTAATTACCGCATCCTTATCCGCGCCACCTGACGGTCTTTGTGGTGCGCTTAACGTACCCGTCGTACAGAGTACGACCGCCACTAACACCTGTTAACAAATTTTTCCACATTAGGGAGTTACTTAGCGACACTTTATTTTTTGTTTTATAATAAAAAATCTCTTCTATATTAAAAATTATCCTCTAAATAAACGAGATATTTAAAATAAAGTTCCATCGTCAATGAGAACGCGAGGTCTCCGTTGATAGAGCGGCGCTTTGTCACAGCTGGAACTTGCGGAATTTAAACTCATCGCGCTTCGCGAGCGCGAAAAATCTCGCCGTTACCTCACGTCGCGCGCGCGCGCGTAATGTCGGTTTAATGTCTCAATGCTGGCGGACCGTAAATGCGCGCGAGCGACGTTTTATTATCGCGTCGAAAACGAAAATAATCTTCACGGTAGTCCCGACGACGGGTAACCCGTATATTACAGAGAAAACCGTGAAATATATTCTTTCGCGCGGAGAAATGAACGAAAACAAAGAATTCGTCTCACTTGTTAGTCGCACGCTGAAAAAGCGTTCACCTTTCTCGACACGACCTTAAACCCCCCCATTGACTCTTTGAAGAATCCTTCGAATTTCATCGGTATTACACCGATAATTCGCGATGCAAAAGTGGAAGATTGCGATCGAGATTGCGCCTAGGCGTACTTTCGAGTTCGTGTCGCGAGAGAGAATAAAAGGTAAGATTCGACACACACAACAATGGGTCGTAGCCGGTCCTCGAACAAAACCTTTCGGCTCGCTCAAATATTCATAGAATTCGTGAAAGTACACGCGAAATAGGTCGATTCTGTGTGTATATATATATGTGTGTATATATATATATATATATACGTGGCTGGGCACGGTTGCAAAGGGCAATCTAACTCGAGGACGATAATGCTTAGAAACTGCACGGCGCGGTTACGTCAGTTGCAAATGACATTATGAAATACGGCGTGTAATGACAGGACGAAAGTGGTGTCGAGCATTCGCGCGCGCGCCCCGTTTTTCTCCACATGAAGTGAACGTCACGCTCGAACTTCGTCCGGATCTCTGTCTAACCGGAATGTCAAAAATGTCAATCGCTTCGCGATATTCGCGCCTCTATTTTTTTTTTTTTGTTTTTTGTTTTTTGAACTTGGAATTTTTTCGCGTAATTGCATTACGCGCACTTTTGGCGACAAAGCGCGACGGGAACTGTCAAATAAAATTAAAACAGATCGAACAATCGACGCGAGGGTGTTACTCGCGTCACGCCCGCCGTGCGAAAGATATCATTTTCGTCCGCGCGGATTCGCAAATTTTGACCGTTCACGCGGTCAATTTCAATTAATAATAAAACGGGTCTCTCTGCGGATTTGCGAGCCGAGTCGGATCAGATTTTTTGATCAAAACACCCGACGAGCGCACGCGCGCGATGAACAAAACGCGCGCATCAGTAGAATCGTTTCGATTGATTTCCCGTTAATCGAGCAACGAGCGATTAAAGAGCTCGCTCCGGAGCTGTCACGTGTAATTTACAATAGTTCGTGATTCTCTCGTTCATCCGCGTTAATCAACCGATAGGAAAGGCGCGCACATACTCGCGCAATTTGGCCACCGTCAAAATGTAAAAGCGACGGAATGATTCATTTAAATCTTTCTCGGAAATCGCTTCTCTCTGACGGTTCGCGACACGTGCGACTGTCTTCTTCAAAAAGTTCTTTTATTCAAATTTAAAATCGCATCCTCGTTACAATATCTTCTCTCTTGGAAAGATTAAAATCGTACTTTCTTGCGAATAAGAGTTCGAGGGAGCAATTAAAATTGTTTCGCAAAAACTCGCCAAGCCAAGAGAGTAAAGTTTGATACTTTCATTTTTCTCATCTCCACCGCAAGAGGAGAAAGATCGATACTTTTACGGCGAGGAGCGCAACTTCTACCCAGCCCCTTCTCTGTGTGTCAGATAATGCGCGAGAGTCTCTTCATTCGCAAGAAATCTACTTATGCAAAACACGTCCGATATCGGGGATCGACATTTCCTTTCCCGTTAGCCAGTCAACCGGAGATCGGTTAATTGCCTCTCGATATGCGCGCGATTTCGAGGGAGCCAGAAGGCCGACGTTTGTTAACGATCGCGTTGTTACGAGACGCGTTTCTCAAGGCACACACACCGCTCAAAGGCGCATCTCTGATTTTCTTCTTTTTTTTTTTCTTCTCTCCGAGATCGGTTGCGAACATCGCGGGATCGTTTCACGCCTCGTGGTCGCGTAATCTTTATCTCGGCAAACAAATCGTTATCTAAAAAAGAATGCTAATTGATCGGGCAAGCCCGTTATTAAGAGACCGGGACGAGGTAAATCTTGCCGCGTGTTGCCGGCAGAGAGCGACGAAAATTACAGCGTTTTAATGACGGCGTCGTGTCGAGCCGCCGGTTTCTGCGTGACGTGCAATAACCGCCGCGAATTATGGAGAGAGAGAGAGAGACGAAAACAATGCGCAATTTGTCTCTTCCACATAAAAGAGACAGCGGGTTAGGAAGCAATTCTTGACGAAGTCGCGCGTTAGCACAGTGGGAGAGATCGTGCGATATGTAACCCGTAAAGCTGAAAAGTAACTTCGATCTTTCGTCAAACAGAACGTGAATGCGATCGAAGTTTCATCCTCGGGCGAGAATCCCGTTGAGTTTTATCTGAAGGTTCAATTTGTTGTAACAATCGAGATAATCGGGAGACTTGCATCTCGTATAAAAATAACTGACAACCACTGGCGCGAAGTAATATTCTCGCGAAGGGGAAACCGATCGTGTTGGAAAATAATAAAATATTATTAGCGGCGAGATCGCGGCGAGGTGGAAATCTTTGCGCGTATCGCCGATATTACTTTCCTATATACGCGCTCGCGATGGGGGGCTGACATTGAGGATTCCGATTTCAATGACGCTCTCCTGACGTCGAGGCAGGAATGCCGCACGGATGTGCATTTCCGTTTCGTATACCGCGGAATACCTATGCGAAATCGCTCGTTCCGCAATGTATCGCGCGCAAATACACACGTAAACGCGATGCGTATTTGGGAATTTACATTTCCAAACGTAAATGCGATGTAAATAAAATGTTCACCTCAATAACGCGAGCGGGGAGCAAATAATGTCTGTATACATATTTTGTCGGAGATAATTCGTGTAATTAATAATTAATCACACGAGCGGTAACGCGATAAATGTGTCATCTCGCAAATTTCGAGTCGGGTCGCCTCGACGCGTGTCGAAGTTCTAAAACGGAGAGAGAGAGAGAGAGAGAGAGACGCGCGAATATTACCATTCGTAAGGAAGATGACGTAACTTCGTCTCTCAAGTGTTCTCATTCATTATCGGCAATTATATTCCGCAATTTCATATTTTATGCGCGCGCCACGTATCGCGAACGACGCACGTAGCGTATTTACAAACGATATTGTCTGTTGAAATTGTTATTACAATCGCAACCCTCTTACGAGCCACGAAGCCGCGTGTCCCGCATCGGGGACACATTAGAGTGTCGTCGCGTCTTGGCATAAACTGGGGATCATTAGGAGCAACACAACAACCTCGAATTAGACGGCGGAGGAGAAGAAGCGGCACGACGACGGTGGCGCGTTGCAAAAAAAGGATGAAGAAACCGCGCGAGTCATGTGCGACAACAAGTGGCGCGAGATGACGACGCTTGTAAGTGCAACGACGAATGCGCTATTATTATTATTATTATTATTATTATTAGTTTTAAAGTTCGTCTACTAAGCGTCGCTTAATTCAATCTCGATTGGGGAATTCACGACGAGCGTTAACATCCTCATTATTATGCCGTATTAAATCTGGTTGTCTGATTCTAATCTCACGCCTCACGTGTCTTGTACAGAATCCAACGCGGGGGATTTCTCGCGCTGAATGCGAGAGATGAGGTCCTGGTTGCCGCGCGCGTATCTCTCGTGAGATGGGTGCGCGCGAATTTGTGAAATGTCTATTTTTTTTTTTTTTTTTGCGCGCGCGCGATACAAGCCGTTTCCGCTAAATACTGAGATACTTCCAGCGATATTCGCGCGCAACATATTTTTCTACTCGATATTTGTACTCGCACGAGCGCAAGAGCGAGAGAAAAATATACGCGCGGAATATGTGACTTATGTGAAAAGACGCGCCGGCATATTTTCACCGAACGTCGAACGGAGTCATTTCGGAGTTTTAAAGAATTTCTTCGGATTCGCGTTCTTGTGTGTGTGTGTGCGATATATGTTGCGCGAGACTACGGTATAGGCGATAGGTCTCTTGCTCTTTGCGCGATAGCGCGTACGGCGTATTTCATATTTACTTAATATACGACAACGTATCGGAAAAATTGCCGAAGTCGCACAAAGTTTATCGGTTCATTTCCGCGAACGGCTTCTCGTGAAAAATTCTGCTGATATCGAAGCCGTGTGTGCGCGCGCGCGCGCCAAAGTGAAGATCCGAATGGCGTTTAAATTTATTTTCCCGAAGCGCAGAACGGCTAGACGCGAATAAATGCGCGGGAGGTCTCTTTTCTCGCGATATAACTCGCTGAAAAAGCGATCTAACGTTCCGCCCATTATCGGTAACTACACGCAATGCGCGAAACGAGCGATTTGCGAACGAGCTGTCCCGTCGCGTACGCGTCCAATTTCCCTCGAAATTATGAGACTCACACGCGCGTTATCTCTGAGTGTGCGCGTTCGACCGATAGCGAATATTTTTAGCGCGAACAAGATCTCGCGACACACAACAAGTATTGCGTCTGACTCTTTTTTTTTTTTTCTTCACGCGAGATACAAAAATATCACACGCAAGCGTTTTCGAAACTGCGTAAAACCGTTTTCGTTTAATTAACAACCGATAAGTTTATCGCGGCCAGACTTAGTCCCGTTGCGTAAAGTCCGTCGCCTTGCTGCGCGTTTCCGGCAGAGTTCGGCGTTAATTACACAAGTGTATATACACACACACAACATGAAAAGAGAAACGCGCAATGAAAACTTGCGCAACGCGACGTCGCGAACGTCGTCTCACCGAAATGTCATCTCGCAGCCGACAAATCGCACACGCGAGCAAGCGAGCGAGCGAGCGAGCGAGATCTGAGGGCGTCCGACTTACGCTAATCACGTGACAGCGGGACATCTCTTTGGCCCCGGAGGGACCTGACATTCGTCCGTTACCTAACGCGCGTCGTTTCTCTCGCGAATGCGGTTCAAGCGCGCATGATAGATGAGTCGAAATTTCCGAGGCGAGAACGACCCGTTCTGTCTCTCGTTTGCGCGACGTTTACTCACGGCGAAAAGAAGGTACGTATGTACGCGCGGACGATAAGAGACCGACAGCTCCGTCGGAAGCGAGTAATCTCGAGAGAGAGAGAGAGAAAGAGAGAGAGAGAGATAGAGACGAGAATCGACTATCGCGCGCCCGTGTCGCGAGGTGTCGGCGAGTTGCGTGTGTTGCGCGCACACCTACCTTAATAGTATACATAATCTCTCTGTCACAGTAAGCGCCGACGATCAGAAGAGCTTGCTTGAGATGCAGATGGGTTGGTGGTACTTGTGCTTCTTCGTCAGACGCTTCGGCTCTTTATATACGCGACGATGCCAACGTGGTGCAGTGAAAGGGGTCATCCCTGCCCTCTCTTCACAATACACTTCTTCTTCTGACCAGTGCATCTTCGGAAAAATGTCCGAGATGAATCAGGAGTGGAGACTCCGTTCGTATTTCTCTTTTTTTTTTTTTTTTTTTTTTTNNCNCTCNCACACTCGCCGATCTTACTCCACCTCCGCTCCTCCTCCTCGCGTCCGGCCACGTGAACGATCGGAGATTGATTCTGGCATATTTCTCGTTACATCCGGTCCGCGTTCTTTTCCGAGAAATTAGTTCAGAGAGAGAGAGAGAGAGAGAGAGAGAGAGAGATGGAGAGAGATTCGTTGTAAATTGAAAAAAAAATTCTAATCGTCGCGGTTTTTATCAAAAGACGTATTTCAACGATCCTCTTTATTTTTAACTTTAACGTTTTATTGATACAATATCCTCAATTTGACAGTGATTCATCTCTTTTAAGAATTTTATTACTTTTTTTTTACTGAAGACCAAATACTCAAAGGTCAGAGTGTCTTAGTGTCACGTTTGAAGAAGATTACGAATAGACACTTGCGCAAAAAACCAGCGCGCTCGGCTCTTTTCATTTATCTTTCAAAACTTTGTGGAAGCTGTAATTTTATTTAAAATTTTTTCTTTTTTTTTTTCAGTAAAACCAACAATGCAGAAACTCGAATCTCTTCTATGACGTGACACGTAGACCTAATATCTCTCGACAAAAGAAAGACACACGATCTATCAACAATTTGACGTGTCAATATAAAATAATAGAAACACTTCGAAGTTGCTTTATTCGCGACGATGACGAGTGCAAAAATATGTAATGATTTATCAGTGCGTTCGTTGCATTTAGCGAATATAAACTCGATATTGCTTCTCTATATCGAGTTGAAACGTAGCGACGGAAACGCTTTGACGTTCATTCGATCGCGATTCTGCGAAGTGGAGCAAAGTGCATCGGGCCCGGCCGTCGGATGCGTGCAGGGATGCAATGTCTAGGTCGATTACAGGCCGCATCGCGCTACGGCGGCTGGTGTAACGTTGCGGTGGCGATTTCCTCGCACCATTCATAACCTCCGCGACACGTAGCACGATAGTGCGTTAGGATAATGCATGTACACGGGAAGCGCATATTTTATGCGCTCGTGTCAAGTCGCTGATAAGCCGCTTGTTGAATTTCTCCTATACAAATGATAATCCCGCAGCGCGTGAATACACACACACAGACACACGACATACAATATTTGTGTATATTTCATTGATTGTGACATTTCGTGTTTATTTCGCTCGCACATATGTACGTCTTACACTACGTACGAACGTTTATAATATGTGATGTAACAGTCTCATGTACTTGTATCAGTATTTTAAATTGCGCGTTTGCATACGTATGTGTTTTAATTGCTTTGTTAAAAAATATCGCGCGATACGCTCGTTTAATTTAATTAACACTTTCTTTTCCTCTGTATCTTTCCATCTTTTTTGCAAATCTTACGGTCGAGCATTTCTTTTTTTTTTTTTTTTAGGTCATTTGTGACATCATCGTGTAACGTCATGTTGTAAGAGCACGGCGAAAACAACTTGCCGTTTTCAGAAATCGCAGAAATCGAAAAGATTATTGCGCAGTACACCACACTGCTCGCGCATCATCATCATCTCGCGTCGTACACACATTCCTGGAAATCGAAATAACTTCGCGTTCGGGGACGGGACAAATCTCGTTTCGATATGCGCGCAATGATCGCGCGCGCGCATATCGAAACATTATCCATTTCTTTTTGCAACAACAACGCGCTGAATCCACGAGCTTGACCTTTGCGATCGCTATCGGCTACTTTCGACTTTTATGATTGTTGCCAGATCGTAAATCCGCGATTAGATTACCGAGAAAAGCACAATGAGCGTAGCGACAAATTGTAAAACGGCTTCGTAAACGATTTCTCTCGCAAGATTCGCCGAAGTCGATTTGCACATTAGTTGTTTTGTTTTTCTCAGCAACACATCGCGTTATCTTACTGCTTGTTTTTTTTTTTTTTTAATCTGAAAACATTTCCGGAAACTGTTAGTGCCACGTCTTCGCATGTTTGTTGCAACTCATTTTTTATTTACAACCAGCAGATAGATTTAAAATCGATACGAGCCGATGAATGCAAATGAATTTTTTAAACGTGTAAATTTAATACACACCTGGCAATTCAAATTGATTTTAATTCACAAATTCATCCAAGACGCTTATAGATTTGCATCTTGATATAAATTATTCATTTTACTCCCCTGTGAAAAAAATTGGAAAAAAAATCTATTGCGAAGAGACGCCTTGACCAATTTACTTATATTTTCTAAATTAAATTTATTGCGTGTGAAAAAGTTTACATCAAGTTGCGAAAATTAGACGAATACAATTAACATTTAGCAGCCTATTTTTTTTTCTTCTCATAGTTGCAATACCAAAACACACTTGGTCTCAAAACTGTTCGTTCAACCCTGACATTTGGTGTCGAAAAGTCAGCTGATTTACAAACATACTCGCCGCGATTCAGTTTTTTGTTACACCGATGCACAACACATCGCACAGTCCTTGAAACGAATTACGTCGAGGAGTTACGCGACGACGCATTTCTCGAGATCGTCGGAGGAATTGAGAGAGCGCGAGATTGCGAGTCCGCAATCGCAAGAATCGAGGGTAGTCGTTCGATTTCCCCGAGTGGTATAACCATCCGTTTCGACTTTTATCGTACGTAATTAGAGCTACGTTACGTTGCTCATATACGGGAGCTGCGCCCTTTCACCGCCGCCGCCGCCGCCGCTGGTGAGAGATTCACGATTTCGCGATCCGGCTTTTTGACATTTTCGTAACGACTCGCGGTGATGATAGTGCGAGAGAACGCGCGCGCGTGGGCGTGTTGGCGGTCTTCGCCGATCGTCTCCGCTCGCACGCTGCTCTCGAACGTTTTCTTTCGTCGAATCAGCTCAGTTTTTCTCGGAAGAACTCGCAACAATAGAGAAATGTGAAGAAACTCGATGGAAATTGGCGAAATTTAATTTATACAAAGTTGCGTTTAACAAAAACTAACAATAGTATTCTTCAAAACTCAAAACAAAAAAACTTATTAACTCACAGAAATGAGCTTTAATAGGCGAGCGGCAGCTTTACAAGACTCTCGAGTTCTCAAGGAATCGGAGATGAATAAGTTTTTTGCTACATGTCGCGGTTACTCTTGGAGAGTTTAATTCCGACTCTTACATAAAAATGAAGTTACATTCGATATCGATTTAATCCCCGATAATAGAATGAATTATCCTTTAATCTTCCGATTTTAACGATCGCGGGGATTTGCTAATTTCGAGGTTGCAATTGTGGCGCAGCTGAATATTCTCTCGAACGATTATTATTGTGTATATATGTATATATATATATATATATATATAT
>NW_018020656.1:590060-632560 GCF_002006095.1 Pseudomyrmex gracilis
TATATATATATATATATATATATATATACATATGTATTATATACATATATGCAGCAGACGTTATCGGTGGCGTTGTAACGCGTCGAGTGGCATCATCGGTTCCGTGAGTAACGCGTAACAGGCGGATAACGTGGAAACAACGGATATTGTATTATAGCCCGCAGAGATATTGTACGGCGTATCAAAGCGGCAACCTTAGTAACCGCGTGCTTTGCGTAATTTCCAGTCATTCACAGACCCGTGAGGCCGAACGAACGAAACACCCGGCGATCGCGCCAGCCGAGCTTCGGCATGCGTCTCTTATCATTTTTTCGTAATCTCGCATGAATAATGAACACTTTGCGGAAACAATTGTTGTTTCTTTTTTTTTTTTTTTTGCGCCACATCCAATCGCCGGGACGATAAGGCGGAGTCGTTCACCTCATCTCCCGGGAGAGTCTCAAAAGTTCAATTGAATCGCCATATATATATATATATATATATATATATATATATATGTATATTATATATATATGTATTCGCAGTCCCTTTATTAATCTCGAACGTATGCAACCTTTCTCGCGAGTCTTCCACGGCTATACATCGACATTTACGTTGTCGTGTCGTTTGTGTGTGACGCGAGGATAGAATGTGCGCGCACAATCGCGATCTCCCCCTCGGAAGAGGATTTGTCCTCGAGCCCGGCGGACAAGCCTGAAAGGATCTTGAGGCGCGCGTGGCGCGGTTTTGTCCCGCTTCGTTTCTCATCAGCTCATTGATGTATCTTTTATACACGTGTGTACACAGCTTTTTCGACGATCCGCGAATGATGACGAAACGCCATAAACGGGAGAGAACACGGTCGTCAACCGGGAAATAAGTGAATAGAACTTTTAAAATTGAAAGATTAATAGATCCGCGATCTTTCTCTTTCTTCCTCTCTCTCTCTCTTTCTTTCTCTCTCGATCGAAAGGCCTAACGCGAGCCTTTCGAACAACCAGATTAGATTTCACACAGATGTGATCCCGTCTCGAGAAAAGAAACTTCGTCCAATCCTCGGCGCGACGAGCAAACGAATAAAATCGCTATCCTCGCATTTTTTAAATCGCGTCTTCGTTTCACCGACGTATTTCAATCTCTCGCTGCCGGCGCGTCGGGAATGCGAACGATTGAGACGATGAAATCCGACTGAAAAATTCTAATTAAGATTGTTACCGCTCGGCTGTTTAAAATCGTCGAACGTTTGTCGGGAATCCCGACGCAAAAAAAAAAAAAAAAAAAAAGAAGTAAATCGGATCTTTTTAAAAAAAAAAGATACGCGCGGGTCTCATCGAGTATTCGGCCGTCTAATAAACTTGCGCGAGTCGTGAAAGCAAATTTGTCGGAGTGTTCCAAAACGAATATGCGGTTGAATTCGCGGCGCAGTCACGTTTCTTATTATATACATTCGCAACGTTGGGTGCAGCAACCTAAAACGCATTGTGAATTAATAAGCCATCTCTTACGCAATAATATATGAATCATTATCTTCGCATGTGCTGAAATCGGAGAGGTGGATTACCTCATAATTTGTTCGTTCGCAAAATCCATAAATATATTTACGACTTTATTTATTATGTTATTATGTTAATTTATTATTATTGTAGGCATCGAAGAGAAAGCATCCAAAAATTAATCAAATCGCGCGTCTGTGTGTTGCATTATAATAATTAAAAAAAACAAGTTTTGCTGTGTTTTTATTTGCGCGTGTCCACGCTTTCTTGACCTTTTCTCTTACAATTTTGTTTGCACACATATACGTATATAGTAAATATTACTTTTTTTTTCAATATACAATTAGATCAACAGGACAATTTTAACAGAGAAAACTTAATAAACGCGACAGACATTTGCGCTGACGTAACACCCGCTGAATAAAGTAAAACCCTCCGATAAATGTGCGACACGCGCGGTATTGTTAAAGAACTTTGACAAGAATGTCGCCGAGGGGGAAAAGGAAAGGCGTTTCTCTCGTAGGAGACGATGCGCCTCGGCGTGATGCATAATCCAACGTAAAAACGTGCAGCTGTGGCGCGACCGTTGAAACATTTCAGGCCGACTCCGGAGGAGACTTATCGGCACAACGTTAAAGTCACAATTTGCATTCCGATGGGTGGTAGCCTCCGTCGTCTCCTATGGTATTGCTCGGTTGGGAGTGTACACACACACACACACACACGTACATACATACACGAATCCATGCCGCATCGAGAGGAGTCAGCTGAGAAGATGAGACGGTCACGTAAGTCGCGCGTGTACTTGCTAGAGATCGTGTAGGAATATGGTGTGTACGTACACGTGTACGTGTGTTCGTGTATTACGCGCAGTATCGGGTTAACGAAGCGACGACGATTATTACGCGAGAGTCGCGGTTTTGCCGTCTCGCGGCTTGCATTTCGAAAAATCGAGAACAAATGAAGGATCGAGCGCAACAAGAAGGAAGATTATCACGTTTCGACAGAAATTCAGTTGGTAAAGTGACACAAGATGACTGATTTTTATTATCAAAAAAAAAAAAAGAAACAAATGTAATCTGTCTTGAAAATTTGGCGCCAAAAACTTTCGAGAATATCTTCTGATTGATTTAATCTAGTCTTTTAAAATAGAGTAGAAAAAAAGAAAAAGATTACGCGTAACTACCGTCGCAACGACAAAGATATCATTGGAGATAAGTTCAAGATACTAAAACCTCAAGCGAGATACACAGGTATTCGCGCGGAAATGCAGAAAACTGTTTTTTTTCTTTTTTTTTTTTTAAATTACTGACTGTACAATGTCACGTCAACTGAAGAAAATAAGTAGTAATGACAATTTGAATTAATTAAACAAAGGTAACTGTAAGATACGTGACGGACATGTGTAGATGTTTGCTTCCTGCTACGATGATGGAGAGCCATCGATACGCGTTATTAATAATACCGCGCGCGAGTAGATTGCCTTGTTTTGTGGCAGTATTTCAAGGCGTTTCATTTCTTGTGTACGGAGAATGTAAATTTATCTAACTAAGGGAAGAGCAATATAATATCCATCGGCGCTATTCCGACGCTAATCATTAGATTGTCCGTGGACAAACGAGATGACGACGCGTGTTCTCATCGCCGGCGGTGCGCGCGCGAAAAAAAAAAACGAACGTTCCGGGATCTCGGGTTCCGATCGAAGTACGCCCCTGTCCGATCGTGTGCAGGCGTATTACATGTAATTCAAAACCGCAGGCGTGACGTAGCAGGCCCACCAGAGGCCGCGTTACATGCCGCGGTGTCATAATGCGCGCGCGTCCTTTGAAGCCGCGCTTCTCTCGCGCGCGGAGAATTGCGCAATCGCATTTAATAACGCAAGCAGAGTTGTCCCGTCGCGAGAGAATCTCTTCGTCACAGCGTCGCAAACACTTATGACACTTTAACGGATTTTCACGGCATCGAATAAATTCGTACCACCAATTTGCGCACGAGAAAAAGAAACACACACACGTTTGTGCAAAAATAAGCTGCATCTCGCGCACTTAATCCGACGAGAGATTTTCTCTTTTCGCTCATTTGCCTGGATATTCTTTAACGATTATTATTTTTTTCTTGTTTTTTTTTTATATATCTTTCTGTAATAATACAAGACTAATACCGCTGGACGTGCGAGACGACATCTCGCATTGCACATCGATTACGTTCGTAACCGGTGACTCCTGCGGCGCATCTCTAGCTCCTAATATCGTTGCGCAATTTTCTGAGAGCGCTACGTGTGTGTGTGCGTGTGTGTGTGTGCGCGCGCGCGCGCGCTATTCTTGCAATTACCGCTTAGACATCGGTTTCGATCGCTAAAAACATTTTTACGACTGCAAAAACCACATTACCACTTCTCGCCTCACGCGTAAAGGTGGAAGTCGCGGGAAGTCTGCGCCAGTAATTTCACCTATTGGCCAATTCGTTAATTTCACCTGCTTAGCCAGACACGCATGTCGGCCGAGCGCGCGAATCCTCCTCCCACAGCTATTTGTACGGCAATTCATATGCTAATTTACGGCTTGCGATGCCGCTGTTCCAAGACTTTTTAATAGAGACAAAAGCACAACACGATCAATGGTAAAAATAGTTTACGCAAATATTTAGCACAATATTTACATAAGATTAGAATTTGCGAAATAAAGCTAATTTGTCAGTCGAAATGAAATAACGTGTACGAGATGTAATTCGATCGTATATCACGTAATAATTTATTCTTGTACGTTCTAGTGGGAAATTCAATGCGCGTGAAAGCAATCTCTCTTACATTCTGCCGAGTTATCATAAATTATCACCCCTCTTTCTCGGATTATTTGATTTATTTGATCGTTCGAATAGGCGTTTAATAAATGTCCTTCGAATTATCCTGGTGACGTCGATGAAACCGATGGCAATATTATCGCACACCTGCTCGCAAGAGGGTTAAATCGACGTGGACTTCACGAAGACTACGATGAGTACGTCAAGATATTATTGAGATAACAACCGTGTAAGCCACGTTTTATCTGCGCGACGAGATTGTGTGCGTGTGTGAGTGTGCGTGTGTGTGTGTGGTGATCGAAAAGCGAGAAAAGATACGACCACGCTCGTGTAAAGTGCTTTTAATAACTGGTTTGCAATATCCTGCTTTGCCACAGCTTCAACGTATAAATATCTGATGCACTTTGCTTAAGCGAATTATGTATTTTGTTTTCCTCCTTTCTAACACCTGCGATTCGACTTGGTGCTATTCCCGTCATTTATTATGTGTCTTTCTCTCGCTCTCGTAATTGATCTGACGTTTTGTCCGAAACTTCAATTAATTTAAGTATCATGTTTGATAAACGAGAGAGGAAATATTATACAAGAAACACAGCGAGGAAAATTGTTATTTACGAAAATTATTCAGTATTTATCATGAAGAAGCTTTGCTTGTAAACATTTCGCGTATGTGTTATATCTTTTCTTATTTTTCTATCTACGAGGCTCAAACAATTTTATCTCCCGCATCGCCAAGCTTATCTAATTTACATGCATCGTCGATTAAAAAAAAAAAAAAAAGAAGAAAAAAAAATTAAGCAACGAGCTCATGCTTGTAAATCATCATGCGATAGTCGATTGTTGTACGTCCGATTATCATTCTCGAGATTGTAGATACGCTCCAGCGGCGCATTACATAAACGTAATTGTCAATTATTGCAGATCAAGTTGTACAAGCGCGCGAATGAAGATACAACAAAGTGATATTTCTCATCTTCTTCTCCCTCGACATTGCCGACTCGCCGGCAATTATCTAATAAATAATACCGACCCGGCTCGCCACGTGCACTCGTTAGTAAACTTGACCCTGCACAGTTATTCTCTCCTCGTATCTGCATCAAATTAAAACGACTAATTGTTTACGGAAATTGTTTACCGCCGGTGAGGCGGACGTGCGCGTTTGTAGAATTTCAACCGAACGAATAATTGCGGATACATATATAATTTCTGTATATTTACTTTAGCAACGGCGGCGGCGGCACGTGAACTAAATTTCAGAAAATGAAATAACGAATCTGACGCGCGAAATCTGACGTGATAAATATTTCATCGCCGTTTCTGGTACACTACTGAAAATCAATATTGAACATATAATACTCAGTATTTAAATAAATTTCACTGTTCTTCTGCGTATAATATATTATCGCAAATTAATTAATGCGTGACGCGCGCGATCATCAAAATTGGGATTAAAATTTGCAACCGTTTAAAAGGAGGCTGTCTCTCTTTAGTATCAAACGCACAAATAACGCAATTTGAAACAAAATCAAAAAATTACAAAGAAACAAATCTTTAAGTAAGATTCTTTTCTGTTCGCGCGCGCGCAAAAAAAAAGAAAAGAAATTGGGTTAATTAGCGAGCAAGGCGCGGAGCAATATGCAATTGTAACATGTGAAAAAATATCGCGAAATCTTTGTTCAGCTGGAAGGCTGCACGACGTAAAGATGGGTCAACCTTTCGCCTTGCGATTATGTAAGACCTCGGACTGACTGACCTTTAGGTTCGTTCATGGCATGCGGCATTTACGTAATTTACCGATTACGATGTATTAGAATCTTCTTCTGCACCCAGCGAACAGTTCTCCCTCTAATATAATTTTCAAATGCTCGCTAAATGTGCACCAATTCATAATTTTATATATAACCAATGTTGTTTTTTCGAGAAACACAATATATTTTAATTATAAAACGTTATTAAAAACAACACACACACACACGCGCGCGCGCGCGCATATACACGCGCAATTATACTCTGAATATTTTTCATAAAAAGCTTTTCAATAAATTTAATATTAACGCTTAATTGTTTTCGATAATATCAGAAAATATATCGCAAACAAAACTTTGCAATAATTATTATATGTAATCATATATGGCGCGCTGCAATATTTATTCTATACTTACTTTACGATAGGAAGATGTGTTCTAATCAAGATAAAGTTGTGATATTAAAGAGATATATACCGATAATTGATTTCGAGATAAAACACGCTAAAAAGAGCGCGAATTTAAAAAATGTAGTATCTATAGAGACGTATACGTGCACACGTTTTCTTCTGGCTTGCAGCGCCCCTCGTGGCGATAAATAACATTATCGACATATAAACCGAGCGTTACTATAGTCCGCACTTACCGACGGGTGTAATCACTTCGCGTGTCCACGCACGTGTGCGACCGCATTGTTTTGCGCGCGCTTTGCACTTACTATCGATTGTTATTTCACGAGTTTTGTGTGCGTAACACGTGACAACAATCATTTTTTGTGCGAGTAACACACATTGTGCAGAATGTTAGAACCGACTATTCGTGCTCTATCAAGTGGCAGAGTAGTTTTAGCCAGCGGTTCTGCGAGCCGGGCTGATATGCTAAAACACAACTTGGTAAAGACTCAAGAACGTTTTAAATATTGTATTATTGTGTTATATATATATATATATATATCGTACCGAAATATAGAAAGTATCAAATTATACATTATTTTGTTGTATAAATATTTAGATAATTAACATTGATCAAATATATTCATCAGGGTCTAAACGTCGAGATAATACCGTCTCTGTACGATGAGAATCTTGATAGATCCAAATACAACAATCATGGAGAATATGTTCAGGATATAGCGAAATACAAGGTGTATGATGTGCATGAGCGTTTAAAAGACGATCCGGTACCGCCGTTGTTGATAATAGGAGCAGACACAATGGCGACATTGGGTGATAATGTTTATGGCAAACCAAAGAATGAAGCAGAGGCTTATCAAATGTTGTCAAGGTACATACATGATATGGATATCTGTAAACTAGATATGATATTGAGTGTTGTTTAAGCAAAAAAGGCATACTTTTTTCTTAGCTTAGTAAACAAGGAACATGTGAGTTATACCGGTGTATGTTTAAAAACCCCAAAGACCGAAGTACAGTTTTACGAAGCTACCAAAGTGAAGATTGGAGATGTATCAGAGGCGCAAATAAGACAGTACATAAAAACAGGGGATCCTTTGTGAGTGACTGCGATTGGCGCGGCGATTTTTATCTGTCTCCGTCTCAGTAAGTAGAATATTAGTTGAGAGTAAAATTATCCCTATTTCACAGGACTAAAGCAGGAGGCTACGGTATTCAAGGTATGGGAGGTTGTCTGATTGAAAAAATAGATGGTGATTTTTACACGGTAACAGGTTTGCCAGTGTATTCACTGACCAAACATTTAAACCAAATATTTTCCAATGCTTAGACATTTTTTTTGTTTGTGTTTGTGTAAACAAAAAAGTACTTGAATATCAAGAAATACAAGTACTTTATTTTGGCCATACGCTGGGTGTATGTGCGACATATGTATTGTTTTATATTCCTTTTTTTTTTTTTTACACGTATATTTTTGTAGATTGTTACACAAAAAATTTGAACTGAAAAAAGTGCTCGTCCACGAGCACAACTATACTCACTCTGTGAGCACAATTGTTTGTGTACAACTATCATTACCTCATAAATAAATCTTATTATGCTAAAGGCTCTGTATAAATTTACGAATTTCCCCATTTATGTATTTAATAATCCGACATAATGGACGTATTTAAGCGCGTGTTAATATTGATATCGCATTCATTAACATTCATGATCGTATCGCGACGCTGTCACAGACACAAAGCGGATCGCTCATCGAGATCACGATTGAATTATCGAATGTAAATTACATTTTCGCTCGTGAGAATTTTCTCCATTCATATCTCTCATTGTGACAATATATATGCATAAGTAATTGTTCGTGCAAATAAATAAAAATTTTATACGGTGTAAAAAAAAAAGAGATTAAAATATATAATTTATTATAGCGCCATCTACGAAATACAATAGTGTCGAGACAGCAGACGTTTTTTTCTGAATGTGTGTGGTATCGTTTGTAACACTGTATAATAACGCGCACGTTAAATCTTCGTACATCCATGATATGTATACGTAAACGTTATTTCACATACACACACACAGCTCTTGACTGTTGGCAATAGTGTTACACATTACACACAGTGCACATCGTCATAATTCCCCGAAGTGTTACGTGCGCTTTACGTGAAGATGGAGGATATTTTAAGTGAGGTTGTTTCGGCCGAGGATTTAAAGGTAAAATACGTTCGCGAGTAACAAAGATACATGACGTTATTAATATAACCACTTCGATATGTTGTTATACGATTGCGTTATTGCAAACTCCAAGCGAAAAGCAATAATAACAATGCGAGAAATAAAGTTAGGTTAGGTTAGGTCTTTAATAGTAAAAATCATGGTTTTGTTTATATAGAATATTAATTTTATTTACATCTAAGAGTTATTTACCTTATGTTATACAATTTTTCTAAAATATGCTTATGTATACACACACATATATTTATATATGAGTGTTACATATTATTATACAATATTGTTACATATTACATTTTTAGAAATTTGAAAACATATATAATCAGCAATTGAGTACGTCACTTGTTACGCCAAAATCTCAGTTTGAATATGCCTGGTGCCTTGTCAGGAGTAAATATTCCGCTGATATTAGGAAAGGAATATTGCTCTTAGAAGATCTTTATAGCAATTATGATGATGAAAAGCGTGATTGTTTATATTATTTGGCTATTGGAAGTGCCAGATTGAAGGTAAGCTTCATATATCATAAAGTTGAATGGTCAAAGAACATAGACCATCAAACTCTGCTTCTTTAGCAAGTAGAAAATTACTACGGAATATAAAATTTAGCTTATTGTTTTTTTTCTAAATTTCAGTTTTTCAGTTTACACTGGACTTTATTTTACTTGGTTACATACTTTATTTGTAGAACTTACTTTGATTAATTATCTTTTTTCAGGAATATTCAAAGGCACTGTCGTATGTTCGAGCATTTCTTCACATTGAACCTGGAAATGTCCAAGTACAACAACTAGAGAAAGTAATAAAGAAGAGAATGGAAAAAGGTTTCCCTTTTATAATTTATTATCAGCTTAAAAAAATAAAGGCTACAATTTGTTTAGGAGCAGTATTGCTAAAAAGTTTTTGTGCTATTCTTATGCAGTCGTATTATTTTTGGTTGCTTTTAATAATCTGTTTAGTTTCCTGGGTTGCTAAACTATTTTATGTTAGTCCCACTTAACAATACCTCATGCTCTTGCATTTCTTGCTAATTTAAAGAAATCTCATCACTTTTGGAAGAGTAGCGAATTACATTGCATGTATCTGCAATCTTTGAACTAATTTTTCTTCCATAATCTTAAAAGTTGCTAATGTGTTTTATTCTGTGATGTTTAGTTCCTCAGATTTGTTTTAGTTTGTATATTAAAGCATTACGGTTTTATTTTTTTGTACGTATAAAAATAGAATATTTAATATAGATCAAATAGTTTTGCATATATTCTCGACTCTATTTGCTGCCAAGCATCTGTCTCTTCTTCAACTGTACATATTACATAATAAAAAGTTTGTATCATAATGGCATTAGATATTCCTATTTAATACCATCATGTCGATTAATTGATTTGTGTACAATTAACAAAACTTTCTAATAATTTCTTGCAACTCTGAGAATGCTTCTGAGAGGCTTTTGATAATCATAAACTTTTGTTGAAATTGGCCTTTTGTTTCTTTTTTTTTCCAGAAGGTCTTATGGGTATGGCTGTCGCGACAGGTGTTATTATTGGTATCGCAAGCATTCTGGGCCTGGGCATCGCATTAGCAAAAAAAAATTAAAATTAATAGGGAGAAAAAGCTGTAACTGCTAACATTGCTCTTTGACGGATTCTATCACACAACTATTGCACGAGAAAAGATTAGTATTTTGGACCAAATCCAAAGCATGTAATTAGAAATCCATTTTTATAATTATTTTCTATTATTGTTAAAACATAAAAACTGTTAAGGAAATAACAGGAAGAGAGAACAACTTTTTTAATCATAAGATAACTATATGGTTTGTTTGATTACTTATCGATTGTATTGCGCCCACAAAACGTGGTGTGTTGTGTTAAAAATATCTACAAATAACAAACAAGATTTTATTTTATTTTACTTAATTAATGCATTCCGATGTTTGTTTCCCATCATAACGTCACATTTGAAGATCAACATGATATTACTTGGTTGTTGAGTATTATACGTGTATGTGCGTATGTGCATGCGCATACGCACGTAACACATACAATACTCATATAAGGGATATATATATATATGTGTGTATATATATATATGTGTGTGTGTATATATATATATATTTATTTTATTTACACATTTATAGATAGATATCGAGTTTGTTGAATGAGTTAAGTATTTAAATACCAACACAGGTGATACGTAGATATAGACTTTTGTATATAATACTGTGAAGAAATTCTGTGGATTTTTGTTATTGAATAAAAATCGATATTTAAATATTCGTCCCTTCCTCCCTCTCTCTCTCTTCTCTCTCAAATCTTTTCTCCGTGCGAATTATCATTGTCGTGTATGCGTGCGCAACTCGAAGCTATCCCGGAGCCCTGACGATCCAAGTAAAATCCGTAGTTAAATTATATGGAATGTAGTACGACGGCGCTCTTCGCTTTTCACTTACGATATCGCGCGGAAATGTATTCACGCGGAAAATTGAACCGTGGTTTGATCTGTACTTCGCTACAAGCAAGTTGCTCGGGGCTTTACTGGAAAAACTTTACGGCGCATCTTCGCTCGCGAGATACGCGCACGTGGTGTATGTAACGCAATAAAAAAATCCGATTTCTTTTTGAGAGAAAGCACCGGGGAGGGAGGTAAGGGCGGCCTACTGTTTTCAGGGCGCGTAAAATTTGATCTTCGCATTTGTAATGTTTACCAACTAGGTAGGCATGATCTTCATATTACACGCAAAACCGCATCACGCCCAAGTGTGTAACCGTCTGGATCTCTTCCTGTGTTTACATTGAATGTGATTTCCATATTAGATAAATGAAACTCGGAGAATTAGTTGGTCATATCAACTGTGTTAAATGCATATCGCGCACAGATTTGAATATTGACGCGTTCGGCAACTCCGGCAACAAATGTTGTTTTCGGTGAATAATAACGCGCGTGTGTTTTCGTTTCTTTTTAAAACAAAGCGAGGTTTTTCTCTCTCTCTCTCTCTCTCTCTCTCTCTCTCTCTCTCTCTCCGGGGCTTTCAATTACCGCGCTCGAGAACTTTTTGAGAACTGTTATTTACCACCTGCTAAATGCGGAGGAAAACGTGCGGATGAAAGAAATTACACCAGGGTTTGATTGATATTTTTTTTTTTTATATATAGATTTATTGATGTGACTTCTTAATATCCATTGATAAAGTTGTTTATGTACAAAATAACGCTGGAATATTCCTATTAATATAATTATTATTACTAATATTATTATTAACGACCTATGTGTGTTATGGCCCAGGGGGTTGGGGTTGTATTCTCTTTCGATAGAGAACAACCCTTGCTCTCTCTCTCTCTTTCTCTCTCTCTCTCTCCGCTCGATTCGACGCGCGAGTTAGCGTAATTTGTTGCTTGTTCTTTTTTTCTTTTCACGCTCTCCTGCTCGCCTTCTTTTTACGCTCGTTCATGCCCACGAACGCGACAACAATATTTACACTCGGGCCGATCACTGGATCAGATCGACCTCTCGGCTGGAAAGAGAACGAAAAGAAGGCAGCGGGGGATCAGGGAGATCGTATAATTGTGTCCGCGCGGGGCTTTTATCTTTTTATTGTACATGTTAATGATGAAAACTTCGACAAGTAAGAAGAAAAATTCCAGTATAGGCGATGAATGCGATTTCGTAACGTGGTGTCGTCCTGTACATTCACCCGTGCGTTTAGTCGTTCAATTAATTCGACATTCCAAAACTCTCGTGCGTGCTCTAATAAAATCATATCATTACTTAAAGAAGATCTAATTGCATGCTGTTCAAGTAAAAGTTTGCTCGTTTCGTCCGAGAGAGGTTCGTGTTTGAAAGAAATAAATAAAATATTTAACGTTCGCCATGCGATCACTTAGATTACACGTGTGAGTGCAGCGAATTATTTAGAATTTCACTTAATTCTTAAATAGAAGAATCGCTTTTTTTTCGAATCGATAAAAAAGAAAATCGCATTTAATGCTAAACGCGTGGCGAGAATGCGAGAATCCTCCGAGATTAAAGGGGGATGTTAATTACAACGGACTTCACTGCTTGTGCCCACGGTACAATAACGACATCGCCGACTTTGCGGTTTAGTCTGCGAAACGGCTGATGATCGAACACGTACATATAATATGCGCGAAGTGATAATAATTGCGAAAAACGGCCATCGATTAACTCGCGCATTTCGGGCCGAAAAAAACTTCTTCACGAATTTCAATCATCGCGTTGGTTTTTTTCCACGTAAAGAATCCTTCCGATGATTTCTCGGATCATTTTGCGACGGATAACGCTCGCGTATGAGCAATGCGATTGCTTCAGCAAAAATTTCTCATTGAGTTAGATTAAATTCATCGGAACATTTATTTGTTCTATTCTAATTTGCTTAATGTAGTTTTTGTTTTCAAACAAAAATTGTTTCATTACAGCACACGTCCGCGAGACGGTAAAAGCACGGGTCGAATATGTATACATGTATTATTTACAAGTGAATCCCCTTCAGAAAAATACGGGCCGAAAGTTTAACCATAAGGAGACAAAGAGTGACAGGTACCCGCTGACGACTCTCGCGCGACTTGCGAGTTTAATTTAGTTTTTACTTAGCTCCCGCGCGCGCGCGCGCGCGTACGCTTTACTTCTTTTACGAGGGGAAATGTATTGCGCGCCCTCCTTTTGCCCACATCGCTTCGCGCGGCCGGTTCGCAAACTTTTTCAGTCTCGTAAAGCGCTTTTTACGTCAACGAAATTTCGCGGAGGCTCTTAATGTTTGCGTAAACACGCAGGACTTCGCTCGGTAATTAAACTTGTCCTTCGAATGCAATTCCGCGCCACGTATGTGGTCTAGGAAAGCTGTTGAAGGTGCTGCTTTTTTTTTCTTTGTATTCCCGCTTTAATTCATTCCGGATGATGAGCACGACTGGTAATATTTTTTTTTATTTTTTTTTTTAACTAACTCGCGAATATTTGCGAAAAATACGAGGAAAATCGAAGGAAGGTCTTTAACGCGTACTTCCAACTGAAGAATGTGATCGCAAAATTTTGGAAAGATTCTTCAAACGATTATTCTTTGAACTGCACGTGTGTTTTCAATCATCGCGGGAGGAGGGGCTTTTCCTCCCGTTGCGCAAAATTTTGTGAACCTCCTGTTGATCGCGGAGCGATCCGCGATCTTCAAGTTATTCCCGTTCAACTCGAAGGAGAGACTTGTAAGTTTGTTTTTGTTTTACCTAGAAATAGGAATTAATCGCTCGATAGATTAGCAGCTTGAAAATACTTTAAGCAGTTTAAGGATGAATATTGCTTTCTCAATAAGGCTCCGCTATGCTTTACATGAATGTACAGTGTGCAGTATGTGTGTTGCGCGTTTGTGTGAGTCAGAAAGTGTGTAACAATAAGTGTGTTTGCGCGCGTGTATGTGTGTGTGTGTGTGTGTATGTGTATGTATCGGCTCGTCCGCCGATCAAATCTCGACTTGGAGTTTTCGATAGTATCGTCTTTCGAATCCAAGAGACGCACAGAGACGAGATCGAAGAATCGCTTAAAGATATCGATCGATAGAAAAAGCTTTAAGTTCCGCCATCCTGAAGAAGCGCGAAGTGTATCTTAATAATCTATATATATATATATATATATATGTATATATGCATATATATAGTATATATATATATATATATATACGATCTCTAATGGAATGTGTGTGATCGTCTCTGTGTGATTCATCTGATAAAACTCACAAGTTCGCACAACTTGACTGTGCAAAACTCAGGAGTATAATTATTATATATGTATATGTACACGTATATCACAATTTAAGATTAGGTCGTTCAAATTCGATAATTTATTTATTAACGCGAGAAGGGGAACAACTCCGTGAAAGAAACTCTCTGTGTGTGTGGAAAAAGATCTCAAACAAACATTCAATTAACTTCTCTTTATATAACTCTAATTTCCCTTCAAAAAAACAACAAAAAAAAAAAAAAAAAAAAAAAAACAATATGTGATTAAGTCGATCTCGTGTTAAAATACATGAAAAATATTATTTTACGTACAAATGTGTAAACAAGACGAAACAAAAATACCGATACGTTTTTTTGTAAATAAATAAATATTCTAGTAGAGAAGTGTTTTTTGAACCACAGAGAGGGGATTAAACCACGTCACGTCTCTGCTTTCACACGTTGCTAAGTTCCCGTTATCATGCAAATATCCGGGAATCGCGATCACAATGGCACACAGAGCGCGTATTGATAGTAAGTTTATCGAGGGGTGCCGATAAGCGGCAGTGTTTGCATACTGGCACCTCCGGCAAGAGATTGCATTGCGCGTCGCTAAGTACGCGGAATTCGTCAATCGACGCCCTGTCGTCGCCCGATAACGACGTCGCGAGCTCGCGCGGTCGAATGGCAGAACTCGAGCTTATCTCTCGAACAGCAGAAGGAACTCGGATGAGTCGTGTGTTATGACAGATATGAGACGAGAGGTAAACGCGCGCGTCTTTTGACGCGACGTCGATTGAGGCCAGAGTCACAATGAATTACGCGAGCGGGAGATTTATACAAAGAAATAAAATAAACACGATATCAACTTTACAGAATTCAAGATGTAGCGGTACAACAATTGCGAAGGAAAATTTACAAGAATAGGCGATTGATAGCACAGAGAAAATATGCTCGGTTCCGCTCGTCTCGCATTATTTTTGCCGAGATTCAAAACAGGTATTTCTTTTCTTTCGCGTTTATGTTACATTATAATTTCAATTTTCTATTATTTTATATATATATATATATATATATCTTTGTTCGAAAAACACAAGAGCATTTCTTTTTAGAATTTTAATACACTTCCTTTTCTGCAAAATTTTTTTTACATACATACGTCTGCGAGTCAGACTTATGTAATATTTCTTACGCGTTTCTCCTTTATACATCCCCCATTCGTATATTTCATTGTGTCGTGGGTGCTGTGCAAGCGCGCGTTGCACGCAGTTGATACCAAACGGAAACCAAAGAAAAAAAAACTTTTACAACAATAGGCCTTACGAACTAGCGGCGCGCGCGTTCAAAAGTTTGTACAATAATTTAATTACTCGATTAAATTTATACTCATTCGAACGCTCTCTTCTTCGTCTTCTTCTTCTTCTCTCACGTTTTCTCGCTCTTGTTACCTTTGTCTCTTCTCTCACGTCTTTTCGAAATGCGAAATCGACTGACTAGCGATACAATAATGTTACATTAGTTTTTTTGTTTTAGTACGACAGTCATATTGTAAAATATACACTTCTCGCCGTCCCGCATCTATCGCGACAGCTTGTTTTTTTTTGTTTTTTTTTTGTTTTAATATTCTCTTCTCTGTTCGTGAACTAACTACGATACTTGAACCCCGACATTTACAATGCACATTTTTAATTACAAATATACTACTTAAAATTTATCCAACTGCTCTCTCTTTTTCTCTCTCTCTCTCTCTCTCTCTCTCTCTCTCTCTCTTTTGCTTCGAAATAATCGTGTGATTAACCAGATAATTTTTAAACCCGGTCAATCTCAGAGGAAAGAATCTCCCTCGGATCGATTGTAATTGTGCGAGAAAATATTGCACAAATGACTGTTTTTAAAACTCAAGCGCCGTTTGCACACTGTTTCCTACGCTGTTGTTTTTGTTTTAACTTTTGACACAATATCGTAATACAGATATTTGGCAGGAATGAAGTAGAAAAACGAAGAAAAAAAAAAATAGAAAAGTTTTAGAAAAAATTAAGCTTTGATAAGTTTGCAACTCTCTTAGTTTTTTTTGTTTTTGTTTTGCTAGCGTTGCTATTTTTGTTTTGGGATGTTTGAAATATGTCAAAAGTTATAATGTTTAATTATCTTTTATACTGTTTGTGTGTAAAATTACAAAAAAAAGAGAAAAAGAGAGAGAGTGAGTGAGTGAGTGAGAGAGAGAGAGAGAGAAACATTTTTCATTGAAATGACGACATGGAAATAAACGTGTCGTGAAAGATATACATATAAAATGTAATTTTCTTACTTGTACATCGCCACGCGACATTCACCTCTTTTGCCGAGAAGAGTATGTATTTACAAAGTTTTTCAAATATTTACAGCAAATAATTGCAAGTTCACTTTAACAATATATTATTCCGAATAACGATTGGAGGGGAGACAAACAATTCAAAATTTTTTTTCATATCATTGTGTGACTCTCTTTTACAAAAATTCCTACAAACGTTTGCTTGTTTTTTTTTGTTTTTTGTTTTATTTTGTTCACGCTGCAAGTGGAAAGGCAACGGTGGTGTGGTGATGTGAGCACCGCAGTTAGGTATGTTTCTGTAACTGAGTCATTTTCCTTTCCTCTTTTTCTTGTTTTCTTTTTTTTTTTTTTTTAGAAGCGCATTGCTACACGGAATGTTTCGGAAATTATTGAGTATTCAAAAATCATCGACGTATAAAAATATACGTGAACACAGATTTCGATCGTGCACAGACGCTGCGTGCGATATCGGAAACTTAATTAAAATTATATACGAGAAAATTTCTAAATATAAAAATTCAATCCTCGGCGTGCGAATTTCGCTTTGATACGAAAATAGATTTTATATATTTGTTTTTTTTTTATAATTGATCGGGTGATAAATTGCGATGTCCAACAATGTACGCGTTTTAAACTCATCTCGAAGAAAAATGAGCAAAATACCTCGAGAAAAAACCTCACACAATTCGCTTTCTTATCTCCGGACAGATATAGAATTTGCGTCGTTGTTTAAACAATAAAAGTTTCCGATGCCGAAATAGCGTCAATGGAGCGAAAAGGGTTTTTTTTTATTTTTACGCGAGCGAGGATAAAGCGTCCTTGAGACATGTGCAAACGCATCGATGGGAAGAGAAGAGAGGATTCTACGCGGGTATGTACCTAAAAATAGAGCTGCAATATATCTTCCTTCGGCAGTGGAGTGAGCGACGGTTACTCCATTATCGATAGTAACTTTCACTCGACATGTTCGTTCTTTCGCCATTCGATGCATCCGTAATTTACCTCCAATAAATCATACTCAGAATCCCACACTCCTGTATCCATCGTGGCAGTGTTTTGTTTGTGGCAATGTTTGTTCTCTCTGTTTTTACACAATGTATATATGTGTAATGATTTGTTTTTTTTTGTTTTTTTTTTTTACAAAAATAAAATGTTTATTTTCTTTCTCAAGAGAAAAAATCGATATACGCAAATTTGATCGTCGGTCAAAGAGTTGAAAAAGTAATCGGCGGAAGTAATCGCGATATTTCTGAAATAGCTCTCGAGTGCAAATCAACACGCGCGCACACACACACACACACACATACGCGCGCGCGCACATGTCTGCAAATACTTAAACGTACTCAATTTCCGTCCGATTTCCGACGTGTCGAGGAGTTAGCGCTCCTGGCCTAATCTTCGGAACCCGTTGCAGATTCTACCGGAGCTGAAATTCCGCTATTCTCTCCACGCCCAGCGGCAAGCGAGAGAGCGGAGCCTCCGTGCCGCCGGAGTCGATTCAAGGTGCAGTCACCTTTCTCGAGCCGGGTGACCGTGGAATTCCACTGGGTACACTCGGGCGGAAAAATAATCTCGTTCCGTAAAGTACATCTTCGCCCGTACACCTCGCTTCTCGTTTTCTTCCCTTCCTCTCTTTCGTTCTCTCCTCGCGCTCCTTTCCTACCGCAGCCATTACGTCGGTCGAGAGAGCTAACTTAAACCCGGCCGCACCCCGTGCATTTTAATGCGGTCGCGATTTATCAGGGCCGCGGGATTTTCGATGCGCGCCGCGCAACGGTCGTAGAAAATTGCCTCGTGTGTGATATCGAGAGTAAAAGTGATCCCGAAGTTGTGCCCTACATTGCGTGTTTTCACCGCTTATTTAATAGCGATTGTGGATGTAGATTGAAAAATATGTACGCACACATTGCGAGAGCTTACAGCGAAAACTTTCCTCGGAACGGATTAACAAAATGATCCGACGTAGATGAAATTGCTTACAATAATTGAAAAAAACAAAGAGAGATGGTTTTTATCTTTCGGAAAGAGATCGACATTTCGATCGGCTCAAGGACGCTCATCCTCCGGGGAACAAAGGGAAACGAAGAACGCTCGGAAACCAGCGCGGTTATCCAACAACGGCGCGTAAACTTTGTCAAAACGGGAAGGGGAGAGTTTAAATCCCTAACGATCTTACACACGTATCGATCAGGAAAAGAAACGGTCGTACTTACATCGCTGACTCGAGCGCGATATCAAATCTTTTCTTTTCTTTTTTCTTTCTTTTTGATAGTTTCTCCATTCGATCTCACCGCGATCGAGGGGAGAATCGTATCGCACTCAGATACCCACTTACCGATTTGCTTTCTCTTTTCCCATTGATAACCAGGTATCCGGCGACGCAATTTAAAATTAAATTTCTTAAAATCCCACCTCTCTCGAGGTGCTCGTTCTGCATCGAACGATGATGTCAGAAGCGAGAGAAGTGACTTCTCGCTCCTCGCGTCATAATTCAAGCCTCGTGTAACGAACGCCTGGGAGAGCGTGTCTTGAAGTTACAATAGTCGAGGACGCGTGACACTAGCTCAACTATACCGTCTCCGTCGTGCCTCTGTACACATTGGTGTTTTTTTGTTTTATTTAGAAAATAATTCGACCGTTTAGAATATATATATATATATATATAATTTATGTATATATATATATACTTTTTTTTATTTATATATATATTTGTATATATGTATATTTATAGCTGCAGTCCTACGTTATAGTTACGCCATCGTCTCTCACGCTTATGATACACGTCTTCGCTTTGCGAGCATGCAAATGTGTCCGCTTCGAAATGAAACGCTGTCGAGACACTTCGTCAAATCTCTCGGAAAGAGAGACTCTTCTCTGGAAAAGAAACTCTCGGCATAGACCGATGCGCTATCGAACTTTAGCTTCGATCGAGCTCGGCACGATCTTCAAGTGGTCAACCGCGTACGTAAGCATTTCTACGCGCACGGGTGTATCACATGGGACAACAAGCTTTTCTCCGTCGTCCGTCATTTCCGTTGGAGAATTGTGCGGACTCACTGTTTTCCCATGGATTATTGCGCTCCTGAGGGATTTCCGTTTGGCATCGCTCACATCCCCGACAATGCTGATCTTGCGGTCGTCAGTGATAAGTCGGAGAAAAATCCTGGTAAAAGTTATTCCCATTCTCTCTCTCTCTCTCTCTCTCTCTCTATCCCTTCCTCCCTCCCTCCCTCCCTCTCTTTCTCTCTTCTCTGGGATTCAAGAGACGAAGACTCCCCACAGTGACGTGGAAGATATTAACCCTCGAGCAATCGCGCAAGAAAGTGGACTCACTAAGGATCATCCGGAGCTGAGGAACGATGTAATTTTTTCTTGGTCTTTCGGTAACGCCTTTCATGTGTATACAACAACACGTCACTGATCTATATAATCGTCGATTCGCGATACCGACGTATAAAGAGTGTGACTGTGATACTACAGCGATATGGCGAGTTTTTGGTCACGTTCTTCGTGATATATTCTTCGTCTCTTCAGTCTTCTTTTCTATCGTCTTATTCTTTTGCGACAGGAACTTCAAATTTCCTCCCAATTGTTCCAGCCGGAACTGATTAGTTTCGTTACTTCCTTGAATTATTCTTTTCTGCGGATTTAATTCTCCGTGAAAGAGAACGCGATTATCCGTCCGAGCCTTTTCCCGGATGTGTAACGCGTCTGTGATTTAGTTGGCGCTCGTCTACGCTCGGTACGTCCCCAAGTCGAGGGTGTTGCGCAGCTCCATCTCGAGATGAGCTTCTCTGTGCTTCTCGGACCGGTGCGACGATATCGGTGGCGGCGGCGGCGGCGGCGGCGCGCCGCTATCTCGTTCACGATTCCGCTCGCGAGTGGACGATCTGTCCTTGTCACGCTCTCTCGTGTGGTGATGATAGTGATGAGTAGCGTGGCCGTTAACCAGAGTGGGATACGCGGATTGACCGCAGCTGAGCTGATGCCTGGAGGGTAGCGGCGGCGGCGACGGCTGATGGCGACCAACCGGAGCTCCGTTCTGGAGACCAGATTCAAGAGTCCGCATTCGATCGTCCGGTTCTCTGGCGGAGAGCTGCGGTTGCGAGTGAGGCGTTCGACGAAGAGAATGACTGGAGTAATGGGATCTCTCACCGTTGGATGCGACCCTGTCGATCGGCGCGGCGCTCAGTGACGCCGTGCTGTCGTCCGCGACGCTTCTACCTCCTCCGCCTCCCGTTCCGCCGCTTCCTCCACGATGACCGGATGCAATATTCGCGACGGGCAACGTCCCCGGGCGGCGCATCTGGCGTGCCGTCTCGCCATCGATGTAAGTAAAGCCCTCGGCGAGAGTGGTACTGCCGTGAGGCAGATACCAGACTCCGCCGGTCCCGGGGCTCGCCGCCCGAAGTTCTAGCTACAGTTCCGTCACCGGTATCGGTTTGACGGACGCGACCTGAGAGTGTTGCTGTTGCTGCTGCTGAAGATGATGATGATGGTGCGGAGGCACCGGTTGAGACTGTGACGGATGATGATGATGGTGGTGATGAGCGTGCGCCGAACGAACGATATATTCGTCGTCGGAAAAGGTCTTTTGGTATTCGTGCTCTTTGCGCGATATCGCGCGATTCTTCCACTTGTAGTCTTTTAACGCGTCTCGTACGCGTCTGCGGCAGCGATAGTACAGAATCAGAGATATGGTGGCGAAAACCAGAATGGTGACGCAAATTGTTGCCATCAAGATCGTCTTGTACGGATCCGAGAAAGTGCAGCCCAGATCGTCAGCTGTCATGCTCTTGATGGGTTTACCCTTGGATTCAGGCGGTTCGGCGCATATCACAGGACTCGAGTTTCTCGGTACCAAAACCTCGACCAGCCAGAGTTGACTACAGTCGCAGATCAAGGGATTCTCGCTGAGATCGAGTCGGCGCAATTCGTTCCAGGCGACCAGCGACTCAGAGAACGTAACGAATGCGTTATCGCGCAACATTAGATGTCTCAAATTCGGTAAACCGGCGAGAGAACCGTCCTCCATGGTGGTCAAGCGTTTGTTGTTGTTTAACACAATGGTCTCAAGATTGGCGTTGTCCGAAAAAGCGCCCTTTTCAACTGTAGTCAGCAATTTGGCACCGGATACGTCGAGTTTCTTCAATGTCAACAGACCTTGAAAAGCGCCCGACCGCAGGATCGTGAAGAAGTTCTGGCCAAGAGTGAGCTCCTCCAGACGCGGCAACACAGCCAATTGCTTTGTCGGAACTTCGCGAAGCTTGTTGGCATTTAATTTCAGAGTACGAAGAGCGTTTAGACCGCGAAATGCTCCGTCGCTGATGTTGTCCAGTCCGGCGCCCATGATGTCCAACACCGCTAATTGCTCGAGACCTTTAAAGGCGTCATCCGGCAGTGAGGTGAAGGCGTTCCAGCCGATGTGCAGCTCGGCGAGGGCGTTCAACGGCGCCAGAGCTTGCGACGGGACAGTTTGCAGCTGGTTGTCGTCCAGATACAGCACGCGGAGGGTGCCTAACTTCTGAAACGCGCCCGGTTCAACTTTTAATATGCGATTCTGACCAAGATCGAGCTCCTCGAGTTTCGACAGGCACGCAAACAGACCGCTCTTCAGCATCTCGAGATAATTGTCTCGTAAATTCAGCACCGTGAGAGACTTGAGACCTTGAAACGTCTTCTCGGTCAGCGCCGAGATCTTGTTGTGCTTGAGATGGAGCTCGACCAAATGTCGCTGCGCGTCGAAACTGCCGTTAGGTATGGTGAACAGGTGGTTGCTGGAGAGATCGACATTCTTCAGATCGCCATAAAATTGAAAAGCCGCCGCGTCTACGATCTTAATGCGATTTTCCTTCAGCACTATCCGCTGAATGCTGGGATTAAGCGCGATCGGTATGACATCCAGATTGGCGCCCACGCAGGAGACCACCAGAGTGTCGTCGTCGCAGGTACAGCCGTTAGGACAGAAAGTTCGCGCCTCGGCCGTGCTGAGAGCGAAAAGGCCAACCAGAACGAGCAGATGGAGGACGCTGGTGACGGTAAAACTCCGCCGCGACGTCTGAAAAAGATAAAGAAGAAAAGTCATCGATTAGTTGTGTACGGTAAGGAAAATTATTTTTACATACTATCAGTAACAATCGAAATGAAAGAGACGAATCATGCGTTGTGATTATTCTTCAATTAATTTGCTTGTTCCGAAGATGTGCTTCACCGTCGGAAGGTGCGAGGAAACACTCGATTCCAAATTCTACGCGCGGAGAGAGGCGTTATCGACAGTCGTCTCGGGAAATCGATACCTTGCGCACACCGCGCCCAATTTACGCCGGTTTTTACGACAAGAGAGCGTTGAAATATTTTCCGCGGAGTTCACCGCCCATGGTCGAAGAGCGCAGCAACGCGCTCGTTCATTCTTCTCTCTCTCTCTCTCTCTCTTTCTCTCTCTTTCATACACACACTCACTCGTAACGCGAGGGAAGTTATTTCCGCTTTCCGCGGGCGTGCGATCGCGCACGTAGGTGCGAAATTAAGCCTGCCGCGCGCAGCTGAAACACGCGTCGGGTTAAATTATATCCGGAAATACGAGCTCCCGCGGCTGTTACGCGGATAATAAGCTCTCGGGGCGTAAAAACTTCTATTCGAGATGGAAACGCCCGGCGCAACGCCCGCTCGTAGTCCGGGACGAGTCCGAGTGCCCGCGGTCCAAGTACGCCGTAAAACCTAAACGAGATGGCTGATCTCCGAAACGGTCGAAGACTCCAGACATCTCGAACGAGATAAATGCGAACGGGACGCTTATTGGGCACAGCGAGCGAAAACTTTTCGATATCGATCCGAACGATCCTTCCTACGCGAGAGACACCACGTGAATCAATTGACCCGAAAAAAAGAAAAAAAAAAATCTCATTCCAGATTTTCGCAAACTGTCAGATATGGACCGTGTAATTTTCGTCGAGACACTTTGCGCGCATTGAGACGCGCGTATCAACGTTTTCGTTTGCGAACAGATATCAATTCCGGACTGACGAGAAATCTAAACACGCGACGCGCGACGATCGATCGCGCGCGGGATGTGTGACAGTCGCTAGAAAATATCGAGAATATTAACGGTGTTTTAAAACAAAACAAAACAAAACAAAAAAAAAAAAAAAGAATTCGCGTGATTTACGTATATACGGAAGGATTTGCATATATCGAGAGCTCGGCGCGCTTCGCTACGTCGAGCTGCTGCACTGTCACATTGATGCACTTCCGTATGCTCATATTAAGCCGCGCGTACACAACGTGTAGATACTCGATATCACGTCGATATATCACGTTTCAACATGTGACAGGCAACCGAGACCTCAAAAACTAAAGAAATACGCTCACTTCATCTCTCTGGGCGACTCTCCGGCCAAAACCAACTAAGGATTACGGAAAGATCGTAAAACGAAAATATATAGAATTTCGAAACTAGAAAAATGGAACAGGTTTCAAATATCTCTGTTTTTCGAGCAGCTTCGGACGAATCCGCTGCGAAATGCGGTGCTTCTCTCTTTTCGCACGCGTCATACATGCGCGCGCTTGAGCGCACGGGCTAATCCGTCGCGCGACGCAAAATACGCGAGACGTGAAATACACGAAAACACACGCCCGGGGATATATATATACACATGTTCGTCGGTTGTGTGCGTCTCGTATCGCTACGTGTGTCAAATGCGCGTATTAAAGCGCTAAAAATGGCCGCGTCATTAGGAAAGGATTATTCGCGATCCCCGCGCGAATACCGAACTTCCTCGCGCGCGCCCTCCACGCGCGTCTGACCCCATTACTCATTTCTCCATTTCATCCGCATTACGCGGCATTACGAGATCCGGCTGTTATTTAATGAGTTTAGGTCAGATTGACTTGCCGCTCTCTCTCTCTCGCGCGCGCGCTTAATATAATAATAATCGTTTATCTTCTTTATTGTTAATACTGTTAACTTAAGTGTTTATATATACCGGGGAGAAAGAATTAAACGCCATTACGCTACTATTCTTGACGAGTTGTTAAAGCAAGAAAAAAAATCTCCGTTTTTTTCTCACTCCTCTAAATTAAGACGAAGTTAATAAAATGTGTAATTACTCTTTTTTTTTTTTTTTTTTTTTTTTTTCAAATTAATTTCTTGTAACACCGTAAATTCACATTGTGAATGATAATGCGCTCGGTTCCACATTTTTTATTATTACTTTTAGCTAATTATATTTTCATGTAATTTTTTCTCCGTGTGTATATGTGTGTGTGTGTATGTGTGTGTTTTTATTTGCGCCAAAAGACCTTTTCACAGAACACAATAAATTTTTCTGTCCGTCCGCCACCACGCGCTTCCTACATTACATATTCTTTATTTTACTTCAGAGTCCGCTTCTCGTCCGTTACTATAAATCATCACGGCTTTTTTATAGTCTGTTTTTTTTGTTTTGTTTTGTTTTGTTTTGGTTTTTGTTCAGATTTTCTCTCGTATTCTGTCCAATTTGATTTTTCACTTCTCAATTATTTTACAACTACATGTAGAGTATCTCGAATTTCTCTCTGACGCGTTAGCGCGTATAAATATTATATTCTTCGCGCACATTATTTCGTCACCACCGACGGCAATAAAACATAAATCTGTCAATTTATTCATTTTCTCGGATTTATTTTTCTCGAATTCGAACTACTTTCTCGTTATTTCTATTCTGTTACGTTTAAACTTCTCTCTCGCTCTATCGCTCTCGAACTTTTCGTTAAACTTATCGGCGAACTGTAATAAATGCATAACGTCATGAGAACCGACAAGTTTAGACGCGGCCTGCGCCTCGGTATTATTTATGCAGCGCGCTCGGCAGCGAGGTCGCTTCTGGCAGCTGGAGAGCGACGCGACTCATCGGCGTGCACGAGGCGCGAATTACGTATGCGACAGCGTGCGGTTGGAATCGGAATGCCGGTGTCCGATTCAGACGTCATCGTCTGCTGCGGAGACAACCGGGGAGAAATTAATAGAGCAACGTGTAATAACCGCCGGGGATAATCATGCCGGTCGGCTTTACGTCATGCCGTCGTTTCGCGCGCGCGAATTTCGCGGATGAAAACTTTCGCGATCATTTCAGTTTTTTTTCTTTTTTTTTTTTCACGCTATCGAGGTAAGCGTCCCAGTGACCGAACAAGTACTACTACCGAATGTTCATTAAAGAAATGATTACGCAATATTTACATATGGAAAGAAACTGAAAACATGTCTTAAACAAATATTGAAAATATTGACAATATGTTAAATATATTTTTTTCTTTAACATTCACACACATCTGTAATAATTATTTCAGCAAATGTTCGATCATTAAAACATTTATGCGTTACATATTTTGCACTTCGAATCAAACATTTAATACCTTCTTGTGAAAATCTTACCTCGATGTATGAATTAAAAAATTGCGTTTAAACGCTCTTTGTGCTCTAGTTATATTTTTATTCTTCAGATGGAGAAAGAGAGAAAGAATTTCATAAAATTTATTGTTGTGCCGATAACACAAGGTAACGAAGTGTGTATACGGTCGTCGATAAAACAAGTGTTGCGTGTGCAAACGCAGACGCTCTTGTTCATCTCGCCCGGGAATGGTTTGCGCTTCTCGAAAAGTGAAATATTTTTCCTTCAAACGGATTATCCGGCTGGAGAATTTCGTTAAAAGTCGTCAGGTCGGTCGGTTTTACGTCGGCGTCACTCGAGCTGTAATCAACGCACCGAAAGAGGAGGCCGGGGTCGCGGCAAGCGTGCTCATAACGCGCTTATAAACGCAGTTAATTATCATCATACTGTAATCAGCCCCGGGTATGTGGCAAAACCATCAACCACCGCGCGTGTGCAAAACTCAACCGTTTCGCCCGTTAAGCCTCTTCTCGCCCTTCTTTTTCCTATCCTCGAAATATCGTTCGGAGATTTTATTCGAGCGTGCCATTTTCCGAAAAGCGAGATTTACATTTATTCGTCCCGTTTTATACACGTAACGCTTTCGCGCTCGCCAGGCAGATTTACATTTATTTATACGAATGTTTACGGCAGAGTTTCAACCTATTTTCTCTCTCGCTCTCTTGTCCTTTCTCTCTCTCTCTCTCTCCATCTCTGTCGTTATTCATTCTTTTTGTTTTTTGTTTTGGTTTTTTTTCACGCTACTCGCCACTACAGAAATGCGAATTATACAGGTTCTCGAACGAAACACCTGATCGGTATCATCGCGTATCACGACAATTTTTTTTTTTTTTTTTTTTTTTTTTTTCCATAACAAAACTTCCGCCGCTGTCGCTGCTGCTGCAGCAGCAGCAACACGAGCAAAACGTAGTCGGCAACATATCCGCGCGACGTAAAATTGTTTATTTTCGAAGATACGTTCTCTCGAGTCTTTTGAGCAAAAATATTCATTCGTTGGATTTTATCCTCGTCAGCATCGGAAATATTGTCGTGCGTATATACATGCGGCGCAAAATTGACCAGTTGCATTTCAACATTTTTATTGTAGGTCTCACACTCATTAGCTAAATATATTAAAAGCATTTCAATTTTTTGTGTTTACATCGCATATATACACATCGGTACGTATTCTGTATTACATTTGCCGTATTCTATTTGCGAAATAATATATAATAAATTAATAAAAAAAAAAAAAAAAAAAAAAATAAAAAAAAATACATGTGTGTTTTCAAGCTAGAGATCGCCGAGAGAATTATCAACGTTGTTTGTACTTTATACGCTGTCGTTTATGACGATAAACCGTGTAAATTTTTTTTTTTTTTTTCCGATAGCCAAAACGCGCCACGAGAGCAACTCGCGTCAGTCACGCGACCNACGCGTATTTAATGTTGAATTTACGCGTGTAATTTTTTCTGTTTTTTTTTTTATTCGTTCGCGTCAATCATCATCGAAAAATTGAAACAAATATCGAATATAATTTTCCAATCCGCGTGATTTCCGTTGCGCGCGCGCGGGACGTAAAATATGCGAATTGAATTGGAATCGCTGGGTCGAAGAGGGTTAATCGTTACCGGATAACCGGCACGGCAGAATACGCCAGACATCTCGACTTATCGCCCGCACTAATCATAACGCGGACGTCGCAAGCGGTGAAGGGGAGAAGAGCGGGGAATGGAATATAACGTCACGCCCAGCCCTCGTTTCAGGGTGAATACGTCGGATTTAACTCGATGTAATTAGCGATTACAGATTACCCTTTCGTCCATTAGCATGGGCCACGATATGCACACGGCGAACTCATGCGCGCGCGCGCGCGCGCAACTCTCGCCCTGCTCTGTTCATGTAAATGCGTCGCATACATACAGATTAGGCGTTTCACCGGAAACCGGAGTAGGGCGGCCTACCGTGTGTTCGCAATGGATGGCCTCACAAGCCTCTAATTCCTGAAATTCTCCTGACCAGAAAATTTTTTTCCCGACACGATGTCAGTTCTTTTGCCCTTCTCGTCTCGCGCGATTGTTAAAAATAAAAAAAAAAATGAGATAAATCATATGTGTATATATATATATATATTTTTTTTTTTTTCAAAAGCGGTATATCACTTTCAGAATATCACGCTTTGCAATTTTGGAACATAATTAATCCGATCGAATGAAGCTTATTGAGACAATCCGGATAGATCGAATATTTCGCGCATTGTATATCCTGAATGACTATTGTAAACGAAAATCTATACGTGCGATATCTTTGTATGCGTGTGACGATCAATATTACGTTAATTTATTTATCCCCATTCATCGCCCGTGCCTAAATAATTGACACAGCCGGAATGTTTGTTATGTATCAACTCTCATACGTGTAAAATATTAACTAGATTGAGGAATAAGATATAACGAGATAGTCACATCCTCTTTGGTATATATCTGATATATATATGTATATATATATATATATATACACACATATCTATTTCAATTTCAGCAATATAATCCTGACCCATTATTTACGCGAGTAAATGAGCGCGCTCGTATAAATCCAAAAGGTCTCGGTTTACCTTCACACGCGCACGGCGGCAGGAATTAAATAAATCCTAATCTTATTAGGTGAAAGCAGTTAATTTTCTTGTGCCATTAAATTGATGTCACCAGCTGCGGATTTAACGAGCGCGCGTTACTAACCGCTTTGCGGTGGAACCTTTTAATCACACGTGCGTCCGAAATGCACTCGATGGGCGACCATTAAATGGACGGCTTTCATATCTCAAAATTGCTCGATAAACGAACTTTGCGTTCGCATGAAAAATGTATTTGATTTTTCACCGTGTTGAAAGAGCGAGAGCAGCACATCGAAACCAACGAGAATAAAAAGAGAGAGAGAGAGAGAGAGATACAGAGAGACAGAGAGAAAGAGACTTTCAACTTCTACGACACAATAAAGCTGCTAATTGCTACCGCAGTATCGCGCGACTCACGTTGGTCGTTACTCTCTGGTAACATTACCCGGTAATACACGCGTCAGCCGAGAAACAAAAAAAAATCGAAAGCCGTTCACCGACGACGCACAATGTTATCCAAGGAAGCTTACAAAAAGATATTACAAACATAAAAAAAAAAAAAAATGTAATTACGAAAGGGACACAGAATTTTATGGCGACAGTAATACATCTGTTGTTCTTCGTTCAAGTTGCTGTTATCAAGAAAGCTACACTCTGTGTCTTTTTTTTTTTTTTTTTTTTTTATACCATTTTCATTTTTCCCGCACCAAGCAAGCAAGTTATCATTTCACGATTCAATCATTTTGCACGCAATTCTCGCGGATTAACAAACCGCGAGTTTTTACAGAAATACAATACCGCGAACACACACTTTTTCAATTCGTTAACGGCGCGGTTATGATACCGTCATGATACCGAATAACCACGTTTGTACACACGTTTACAATTTTTTTTCAACTCTCTCTTTCTAGTTTGTGTATGTGTGTGTCTGTGTGCGTGCATGTTGTAAGAGTTAATAATCTCGTTCTACCTTTTCGACGTTCAGGCGTCGCCTCGGGTCGTCCGACGACGGCACGCCGGTATTTGCAATGCGCGGATTTCACGTTTACAAACCGGGCCGGGCGTGCAAAACGCACGGGTGTTCGCGGAAATGGAATTCGCTTTTTGCGCAACGGCGCCAAGAACACGAGAATACTCAGTCCGGCCGGTGGCGTAACTAGGTGAGCATGTACCCGGGGGCAGTTTGAGGTTTAAGTGCATCCTCAACTCCATCTCGTGTCTCTTGCCTCTCAAAGCTTGCGCGCGCGCGCGCGCGCGGGTTCATTTCTTTCTCCTTTGCGGCGCTCGTTTATTTCTAATTTGTTCAGCCACAGTAAAACAGTGACAAAGAGGATTGAGACTGTCGTTACGACACGTATATAACATGAGGATCTAAGTGGATTGAGATATTTTGTAAAAAAATGTTAAAGCTGCTTAACTTGCTTTGTTTCTCTTTTGTTTTTTTTTTTTAGGAAAAGAAAAAATCAATTCTTTTCACGAGTCACGACCTTACGGTCGAGCTCTTTAAGATTGAATTTATTTTTCTTACGCGGGGTGTAAATTTGTTACCGTAGTTACGTCACCGGACCTGACCTCTCTTAAGTTTTTGATGTGCTCGGGAGGGCGAGCGGCGCTTTTCCATTCTTTACCCGCGATTTACGCCGGGTCCGGCCGGGCCGAAGGCGCGCGAAGTTTTCATCGTGCGAAATTTCACTCCCCTTCTCCTTCCCTGACTCTCCAGAATTTATCGAGTAGAATAGAATAACAATTTATGATACCCGAGGAGCTAACGGCCCTTCGAGAGTTTTAGCAAAATTTTATATAACATTTCGGATAACAGTTTTTGGCGTTAGCCAGCAGGAACCGTGGGAATAAAGGGATATTTTATATCCCGTGAACGGGACGGCCGTCGTCGGTGGATAAAACTCTCCGGAGAGGCCGCATTAAAGCTGCTTAATTAATTGCGAATTAAACCGTCCGTGCAGCAGTATACAATTTACGTTTCTTAACTTTCGCGCGAATGGCTATTACACATTGACGAAGTACTTCATGAACATTTAAACTTCAAGGGAATATATATTGTATCATCTTTCTTTCTTTCTTTCTCTCTCTCTCTCTCTATTCCACACCTTAATCCTCTGCCATTGTTGTTATATATATTTCTCTCCATTATTACGTTCTCCAGATGTGGCGGATGTTAAAGTCCCCTCCAGAAATATAATAAACGTACATCTTATTCCATCCGAAAAGTCACGGCGAGGGAGGAAGAGGGAGAGGGATGATATTGCGGAGGAAAACGCGCGGCTGCAATTGTGCGTGATACCGCGCGCGCTGTCGCGCGATTTCGTCGTCACCGTTGTCATCGTCGTCGTCGTCGTCGTCGTCGTCGTTCTGCCAAGAGAGTCTCAGCATAAGCGGCATTTGCATTTCTATCTCTTTCCTCCTGCGCGAGTCTCCCTATTTTTTGCGCCAGCTAATTTCAAGAAATCATTTACTCTCGCGTCGAGTGACGAAAATTGCGTCGTTCGAAATACTATTGTACTTCTCAGACAGTCGAGTCGCGATACTGCGATATCAATTCGATAAGATTCGATCTGAGAGAAAAGAAGCGAATAAAAGAGGGTCGAAATCGCTGACACTTGTATCGTTTTACGATTTTTCACGTGACTAGCAAAACACAGGCTATATCTATATATACAATATATATGCATAATATATATATATATATATATATATATATATAATATTATATATATATGTACCGTAATCACGTGACCAAGGTCAGTGATCTCACCGTAGTCACGCGACCAAGGTCAACGACCTCAGCGTAGTCACGTGACCAAGGTCAGTGACCTTACTCCGTAGTAAATATATAATACATATAGTACAATATAAGGTATAATATTATAAATATATAATAAATTATGTATATAATATATAATATATAATATTAGTACATATATTATACGCGCAGCAGAGAAATCGCTGCGCGATCACGCTCTCGGTATAAACTTCGCTCGATTTCCCTAACGAGAAGGCGATAAATTCGCGGAAAACTTCTTCGTGCACTGTTTATTTGTTGTTTTTGTAATTGAATCTCGAAACAAGTCGATGGCAAAGCGCTTTTCGAGTGGCGTGAATTCTGCGCGTGAAACGAGTTCGCGTGGAAAACGGCTCGCGCGTAAACGAATAAAAGACTCCGGCGATCTTACTCGCGCGCTTCCACCTTTTGTTTGTTTGTTCTTTTGAATCTCTCGCTTTCTCTTCTTTTCTCTCTCTCTCTCTCTCTCTCTCTCTCTGTTCCTCTACCCTTTCTCTTTTTTATTTAATCCTAGAGAGCAATTCGCCGTCGAGATTGAGGAGGCCTCTCGCTGAACTTTCAAGCACTTTGATACGCGACCGAAATACACCGACTGCGTTTGGCGATCCCCTTTGACCCATCGAAAACGTCCCGTTGCCGTCGAGCCGCGATGCACACGTAGCCCCTTAGGGCGTTTGCGGCATTTAAATGTCAAAAATTCGAGAGATAACATTACGTTGTGTCGCGATAATATATTGGTTTTGATTTTGTGTTGACATGTCGGTCCATGACATGTTAGTCCATTTTTGTCAGAAAACACAAACAGCCATGTTTCAATACATACGTCACAATAACAATAAATTAAGTAAATTGTTTACAGGTCATTTGATCTTTTTTTTAAACACACGCGTATAATTACACGTATGTAAAATGTACACGTTTTTGCAGTTTTTTAATCTCAACTATAATAAAATACACCGCGAGACTGATTGATTTACGTTGAAACACGTGAGATGTTATCTTTCCATTCGCGTCGCAACGTTTATTTTTTTTTATTGTCATTCTCATCACTTCTAATCTCTCGATTTCTTCCTCGCTGTAATTCTTTGGCGCGAAACATCTCGCTCGGAGAGGCTTAGACCAGGCTCTGGTGGAAATAACAATTACGTACTCTCACTCGCGCTCGCGCTCGCGCTGTGTGTACCGGATTCGCGTCCTGGCAATTTAAATTCGCACGTAAATATGCATATACTTTTGCGACGCGGTCTAAATGGTCTGCGCGCATCTATGGGTCGTCTAAAAAATTACGTTCTCTGTAAATTTAATTAAATCGCGTACATGTCCGAAGGCGACACTTAATTGAAGCTCGCGCGCACCTGCGCGCGTCTCAATTAAGTCTCGCAATTACGCTCGCGTATTTTTTCAAACTGCACGTAGCCGGGGCGTATTATTTTGTGGAAACTCGCACATAATTGAGAGTGAGAGGGAGAGAGAAAGAGAGAGAGAGAGAGAGAGAGAGAGAGAGAGAGAGAGAGTGCTCTGACTTTATTCTCAATAAGTTTCTGATGAAACAGTTGATACAAATATTAGTTTCGGTCGTTATACAGCAAACAACGAACATTGTTTCACAAAATGAAACGCGCCTATAAGCGCGTTTCGCATCGACATTTCGCAATGTATCTCGACGGTCAATACACGTACGCACGTGGTGTTTTTCTTTCGCGACCGAAAAACTCCACGCGACTATTATCTGATTTTCGGCACGGTTGGCGTCCATTCTGAAATCATCGATAACGCGCGCGACGAACGCACTGATTCCAATATTGACAGGAATAGGCCGGCGACGTGCAAATAGCGATTCGACGATAGGGAAATCATTATGTAATCAAAGAGCTCGCGCTCCCCGACTCACACACATACACACACAGAGAAAGAGAAAGAGAGAGAGAAAAAAAAATCGGGATTAATCGCATATGAGACGTGTGAGATAACTGCTCATTTACTTTGCGTAAACGTCAAATTATTACACACCGAATCGATTGAATATTGTCTGAAAAAGATGTTATCTCGCAAAAAAAAATCATTGTTTGAACAGATTTATTTTTACTCTTTTGCTTTGCTTTATCTTACAATTTAACTTTCGCATTAATTTGGCAAAGTTGAAGAAAGAAAAAAATGTCTTCTTTGATATAAATTTCTGTAACACACAAATTCTATATTTTTGTTTTCTATATTTTTTTTTTTTTTTTTCAACTCTCATTCCGGAAATAATATCAATCGTTCTTTCATTTTTGACACACGCGCAAGACACCCTTGGCTTGTTGTCGTTAACGGATCATCGGAACGGGTTTTACCCGTTCTGTCAATAGTATTCTCTATTCCGCCCTGGCAATCGTCGCGCTCAATCATCTGTCAACGATGCATATATCGGCCCGTTTGTACCAACTGCTACTCACTGTACAACGGACAATGATACACTCGTACCACAGGCAGCAGGCTCGGACTACCTCGCTCGATGTCTGTCGGTCGATTGGATAATGATATCCTTGTCCCTGATTCAGGAATCAGTCCCATTGGACTGAGTGCTCGGCACCGAGTTCCTACTCGAATTTCGACAATCGCGTGAAAATTGCTAATTTTTCCGACGTCCAATTTACTCTCCCTCTTTCTCTCTCTCTCTCTCTCTTTCTCTCGACCGAATTAAATTTCCTGCGTGTTCAGATACGCCGCTACGAATTACGCTCACCAGCTTGCAAACGAGCATCGTAACGTATACGCTCAATATTAGCATATCTGATTAACCCGGATGTTTTTGTGATAAAAGTGACTGTGTCGTTTATTCTGCGTTATTATTGGGAACGGAAAATGCGTTATGACAGGTGAAAATATTGTTCAATTTATTTCTTTTTCGACGAAAGCTTTTTATCGACACCGCGCCGCGCATTTTCTTTTAATGAAATTTTCAACTGGAATATTTTTGATTTCCAATTTACACTTCGTTTCTTACTAACGTCATTATGTGTCATAATCAACTGAGCTTGAGGGAATCATACAGACTGTATTTTACATGTAACAATACGTATATCGTAACACAGTCCTGCGATTTTTGTCGCGCTATTGTTAGCCTGATATCGATATTCCGGCTACAAAAAAAAAAAAAAAAAAAAAAAAAAAAAAAGAGGAAAAAAAGGATGCAGTACCGCTCTCGTTAGTCACTAACACTCTCGAATTTTTCCACGGTCGGCGACGTTGCGGCTCCGAATTTTTTCCATCCGCGCGCGCGCGAGAGAGCATACTCTTCTCCGTCTACATGTATATGTGTACAGAGGGAGAAAGAGAGACCGTTCCCTCTGCTATATCAAATCCATCAGATTCTCTTCCGCGGGAAAAATCGACCGCAAATTCGTCAAAGGATCCCCGTATTAAAAATTTCGCCCGATGGTAATCGAGCGCGCGCTCTGTGGCTCGAGTGTGTGTGTGTGTGTACTCGTTTTTTTTTTCTTTTTTTTTTTCGATCTATTTTCCTTCGCGAGCGAATATTAATTGCTCGTCTCGATAGCATTAACAGGGTTCGAGAAAGGGTAACTCTCTCAATCTGTCCGTTTTGCTGCCAGTAATTTCAATCAGAGCCAACGGCCGCGACGCCGAACACACCCATTTCGATTGCCTTTCGAAAATTCCGTCCGATCGCACGTCGCATTGGCTTCACCTCTCTACACGCGTGTACGTCGATTGTTGTCGATTCTGCCGATACATTGATGGTCGTCGGTTCTAAACGACACGTGAATCTCTCGCGCATCAGACTCCCTCCTCCCCCTTCCTCGTCTCGTTTTGGGCGCGCGACATGTGCGCGCGTTCGCCGCGCGGAAATAAGCTTTGTCGTCGGTTGACTTTTGTTCGATTTTCTGCGCACCGCAGTTTCGAAACCGCATACGTGAAACTGTCCCGTTCTGTGTCGCAATTTTGCGACGTTTGTCGTGCGTTATGCGGTCCTTTTGTCGCGACGTGCGCGCACACGCGCGCAGTTTTATTTCGCGACGATGTTAATGCGAGCGTTAAGTGGAATTACTGCGTTTTGCGAGCGGCGACAAAAAAAAAAAAAAAAAAAAAAAAGGTACAGAGAGACGCAGCGATTTCAAAATCACGCCGATCGATGGTAATCGTGTACACCCCGTGTTTCTACTGTTCGGACAGATGTTGTTTGTTTTGAGAAATTGTCGCGCAATTTCGGCAGGGAAAATTTGATTATTCTGATGGCGGGGATTGTAGTTGCGAAAATATGTGTTTTCGATTAGAGGGGGGGGGGAACAAAACATATCAAGTTTCCGAAGATAAACAGTTCAAAACTATTAATATCTAATTAATATCTAATAATTTGATTTAGGTATTTGGTCTTCAAGTTTTTTTTCTCCCACTGTCTTTCTCTCTCTCGACAAAACACAATAGATCCGTGGACAGGAATAATGTAGCATTAGATAATACACCGGGGTAAGAAAAACAAACGATAAAGCGCGCATCTACGTAATGAGACAAAGTCAAAAGTACTCTTCGAATCCTGCTCGCGCGTGTGACTTCAAGAAAAAAGACACACAGAACACACAGCGCAAACACGAAGATAATTGAAAAAAATAACAAACAGCGTCGTTGCGCGGAGAGAATCGAGTTTTCGCTCATTTTCTCGGTAGGACAAAAGAGATTTGGATTTTTTTTTTTTTTTTTTTTTAAGAGTCTGCGGTTCTTATCGAGCGCCGGCAATATACGTGAGGCGAATTGATAAACTATTCGAAACAACGCGTAGATAGCGACAATAGCGTCACATTGCTGTTGTGGTGAACAACAAGTTTCTTTCGCTCGGCGGAACAAATGCACGTGGTGCGACAGCTCGTAAAATTACAGCCACTTGCGGCATCGATGACTTCATTGTCGTTCGCGAAAGTTTCATCGAGCCATTTTTTTTTTTCAGAAACAAATGAAAAAATCGTACGGAACGGGTATCTGGCGAATAAAGCGGATGAGGCAGCAATTCGAAACCCAACTCATAAATTTTGGCAAACGATTGACGTGCGAGCTGTCAAAAATCACCGAAACCGGACTACTTTTGCTGTCGCATACCGAACGCACTATACGTGCGTTATCGTCGATAACGAGCCGGCGTTGAGACCGATTTGTTCTTCCGAAGAAATTTGTTTACAACAACTAATGTTTTTGCGTCGTTGCTTATCTCAATCACCTTATCTTTGTCGCGTTTCCCAGTTCGATTTGTTTACATTTTTTTTATTCAAATTCAAATCTGCGAGTTGCGAGTCCGTGGCTTTTGTGCGTGCTTGTACGTAGAGACCACGCCTGCGGATGTGTACACATATTGCGAAGTCGCAACGTTCTCTCTGACAACTTTTTTCCACAAGGGCTTCGGCCTTTTACCGGTCGGTTCCGCGCACACCCGCGCGAAACATTTATGTACGTGTTAATTGAACTCTTTCGGTATCGGCGATATGCGACGAAAAATAAAAATCGAGAAGACGAGTGCTTCGGGATGCGTTTCGTGTAACGATTACCGGACGGGCACAGCTGCAGAGATGTGTGCGTTTGCAACCCTAAGCCTTTTTTAATTACATTGATAAATACAAGACGTATAATCCGCGCCAACGGGATTTTTTGGCAAATAAATACGGGGTTATATTAAAATAAAAAAATATATAACGCAAATCGATACACGTAACTTTGCTTGTCATATTAACATAACTTTTCTTTCCGAAAGATTAAACTTTGAGTATACGCTCACAATCACCTACAACACGAAACACATTTCTGTGCGCGGCGTTATTAGAATTTTGAAAGAAAAAAAAGCAAATAAAACAAGAACTCACGGGGAAAACTTCGAATTTATTAGAATTTTTGAAAAATCCATCTTTCAAGATTATCTTCGAGAGATATAATGATATCTCGACCAAAAAATAATGTGAGAATTCAATTTGTGACAACGCGCGGGAATAACAGAAGATAAAGATGACCCGATTTACTCGGGACTCAAATATTTTCGCAGCTCGAAATGTTTTTCGTTTCGCAAAACTTGAAATAAATTTGATTGTTTTGTCGAGAATTCTCCGACGCGAGTCGTTTCCGAAGACCGTGATTTTAAGCACTCATTCGTATTTTAGCTTTTCCTCAATTTCATATTCAATGGTTTAAGCGCAACAATATAGTAAACAAAATTAAGAATATATTATTATTAATATATTAATAAAAATAAAATAGTTGTTGCGAAACATTAATCAACAATGCTAATTGAAAACGAAACTTGATTGTTTTCGAACGACTGAGTGTCTGCTTGTAAAATGTATAAATGTTGAAAATTGTTCAGAAAATACAAAGTTCCTGACCCAGCGTTCTAGATACACACACACACATACACACACAATCTCTCACACGTCACTGCAAAAAGCTTGTCATCTTTCTCAAAAGGGTCATTCTAAATTCCGTTCATCTAAAAATTTGATTAAGTCCGAAGGGGACGCATTCAGAAAGCGAAACCTTGATTACACGTACTAACGATAACGCGATCGATGTAAGCTCTTCCTCTCGGTTTTCCCCTTTCATTCGGCCGCGAATGCGTGTTGCAAGCGTATCCACTCGACGCGTTCGCACATTTCACGCATAGTACGTACGTACGTACACAAACACACAATAAAACACATACACGTATTGTGGATAAATCCCGGCTCGTAGACGCGCAACGATTTCAGTTGCAACTTTTTCCCGGCGCACCGGTTCTTTTTTGTTCCACTCGTGCGGGCATCGCGCACACACGCCAAGCCGCGTGCACGGGGTACATGCACATTCGAAGCATTAATATGCGCGCGCTAATTGAAGTTCGTCGCGGGTACATATCGAAGTTGATGCGGTCGTAATAACTTGTCGAGATGTACAACGAATTGCTTTCATTTTTCATCTCGCCGTGCGTCATTCTCGTCCTTCTCTCCGTCGTCATAAAGAATTATCGTTGCGCTCTCACCATCTCTCCTATCGACACTTTCCATCATACTTGTCTGAATTATCGTTTTAGCCATTTAAATTCTTGATTAATGCGTAACTCTTGTATCTTTTTTTCCGAAAATAAAAAAAATTCAGACACTAAAATTCGCTGCAGCTGTTTTCCGAGTCGAAACTCGAAGAGGATGATATCGTTTATGATCATATATTTTAAGAGAAAATATATTTTAATTATTTGATACATTATATATCGATTTATTTATATATGCTTTCGATTTATAGCTCTCCGCGTGCGTTTCCTTTTCCTATTTTCGACAGTCGCGCATGTGTGTGTGTGTGTGTGTTTTCTAATACGGAAAAAGATCGTCGGGAGTACGTCGCACTCTAACGCACCGTTCTAAGTATCCTATTTATATCTACGTCTATATTGAACGTAGAATCGTTCGGATATTCTCGGGAAGGGTTGGAAAATACGTTCGAAAAGCATCATTAATATTCCGTCTGACGCTAGTGTCTGTGTTTATGATACATCTATCAATGCATCCTAACCCGAGGTCGGTTGGTATTTCACGTAGTTTACGCAAACAAAGAGACAGAGAGAGAAAGAAAAAGTGCAAGTTCCGTCTTGGGGTTGGGAAGTTAAAAGGGGAGAAACACGGGCGAGCACGCAGAGAAAAGAAAGGAGAAGAAAGAAAGAGAGAAGAGGGCATCGCCGGCAGCTTTGTACACGCGCTGGATATTTTTATGGCAATATCGCCGCCCCGTTTGTATTCCGACTGTCGAGTCGCAGCAGTCTATCGACATTCGCTCGATACTGGAGGCAACCGCTCGGATATATATGGATTGGAGGGAAACGGCGCGTTGCTCCTTTTCCGACGAGAATGAAAAATAACGTCGCGGGGAATCTGTTTTCACCGCCCCCGTTAAAAAGCGCAACCCCACACGCGCGCGCCGCGTTTTTGTTTTTTTTTGGTTTTTTTGTTTTTCTCATTCGCGGTCGCGATAACTTTCGCCCCGGCGAAAGAACGATGCAACCGACGAAACGCGACTTTTAACCCTTTCGTGGCGTACACCCGATGGCACAAATCGGGATCGTATCCGCGAACGCGGACTTTATAGATGATGTTTTCCCGCCCGGTCGTCTCCCGTTCGGGTTATAAACGAGCGCGAAGTAGCAAAAGCGAAAAATAATTGCGCGCCGGTACACGCTCGATCTACCGCGAGTCGAGAAATTTACGCGGAATAGAATTTACGCAACGTTTCCCTATAGATTCTCTCTCATAGTTCGGCGATTATATATACGTATATATCTCGACGTGCGCGCGGAAAATTACGCGGTAGATTATATTACGTGAAGTGATTCCCACGCGAAAATGATCACGATTTTATTGGCACCGGAGATTTTATTGGCAGATTGAGAATAGATATTTCTGAAATTTCGCGTTATCGTTTAGTGACAAATTTATGTATATATAAATGAATTATATATATATATATATATATATATATATATATATATGTATATATGTATATCACACAAGTATATTCTTCTATTAATAGAAATTAGAGACAACATTCTCAACCGACCGAAATACCCGATGCTTTGGTGCTTCTGCGATATTTTTGCTAGAAAGATATCGACCCGTATTTTTTTCTATTTTCTCGCGACTACGGCGCATTGTTCACTTTATTTCCGCACGTATTCCGTTGGAAAAGTTCGATAATAAAACATTCACAATTAAGCGAACTTTGTAATTGAGAAAGCAGTGTAACGCCAGGTTTGTCAAGTCACTTGTGCGATACGAGAAAGCGGAAGAGAAGCGGAGAGAGAAACACACACACACACACACACACACACACATACACACACAGACAGACACACAACAAAGAGATATAACGACGATGGCCGATGAATACTTATCGCCGCGACGCGACGTTCGCGTCGTTATCAAAGACAGTTCGGTGTACAGTCGGTCGCGTAATAATTAATTTCTCGCGACGGAATTATAATTTCCTCCGCCGCGGCATCTCTCTTTATTCTTCTCTGCGTTGCCAGTCTCGACGGCCGGATGATCAATCTCTACGATTCTGTGCCGGCAACTTTGACAGAGAAAGAGAGAAAGAGAGAGAGAGAGAGAGAGAGCTTGAGATGACTGCGAATTTCGAGTTACTAATTTTACGGAGACATAATGGCATACAAAATAACCTGCGGTAAAATAATCGTAGGGGTTTATTCTTGAGTAGAATACGTCCCAGATACGTATCAAACTGCAGTTTCTCTCAGCTGCAAATTTTTCCTTCAAAAAGAGAGATCCATATAAACGCGTCTCCCTTGTAATAGAATCTTTGTCATTATATTTTTCAAATGTTTTAATTATTTATCGTAAAATACATACATTATAAATATATATACGTATATATACATATATATATTTTTTTAATCTTTATGTCTCATACACATACACGCGCACAATTTACAGAAATATCACTAAAATAATCTTTTCGTTCGTGGATCTCGATTTTTATTCGAGATTTTACGACATTCTTCATTCGGGATTAATATCCGGCATGTAACTGTTCGACAGATAGACGCCATTTATTTATCGTACGACTGAGGGAGAGAGAGAGAGAGAGAGAGAGAGAGAGAGAGAGAGAGAGAAAGAGAGAGAGAGAATGAATCTCGAATTCGTTTCGGGATGGATGCCGGTGTACGGGGCAGGATTTTCGCGGCTTATTGTCTCCTTTCGTTCGCAGTTATCGCGACGCGCTACCTGACGAAATGCGATCGCTGCACGTCACACATCGCCGGGGCTGATAAGTCGTCGGCGCGATCGAACGTGAACGCGTTTATATCTACGGTTCTCTCTCTCTCTCTTTCTCTCTCACTCTCTGCGCCGCGCAAGATGCTCGCGGCGGACTCGATAGACGGGCTCGTGACTCCGTACGCGCTTGAAAAGTGGAGACAGTGAATTCTCCGACTCCCAGAGAAGGAGCATCGATTCCGAGCAAGTGAGCACGTTCCGCCATCATCGAGACGCGGAGTGGATGTGGCACGAACTTCACACCGGATGCGCGAAACGTCTAATACCACTATATATCGTACGAATCAATTCCCGACAAAATAAAACGGCAGCTTAATATTGGAACACACAACGTACGTGTGTTATTTTTATATTGATCTGATGTATATAATCCAAAATATAAATCTCGGTGTAAAATAAGAGAAGAGCAGACAATTTTTTTCTCGCTTAAATAAAAATAAAAAAATAAAAAAACACAGAAGCGCGCTCCGATATTTTCAAGCGCGCTCGACTCCCTTGTACCTGTGTATATATCAGACGTTCAATAAACGGTCCGGAAACGGACAAACGATCCCGCGGTTGGATTTACGTTCTTTCTGTGGAAGCGGGGTCCGCAGAAAAAATTGACGGCGTGTCACTCTCCCGGGGGAACGGCAACGGGGGTAACGATGATGGCGCAACTTTTTCAGAAGAAGCAGCAGCCATCGCACTCACGTCTCGGACATTTTCCCCAACGTCCCCCCTCAACCCCCTCTTCTTTCTCTCCGCTACCTTCCCCGCTACCTCTCCCCTCTTTTTTTTGTTTTTGTTCGTCATTTCCATAAAGCGCTCCGTGCAATTGCGACTCGTCGCAAATTCGATTACAACGAGCCGTTTGTGCGTGGAGTATACGAGTGTACATTTTTTTCCTTTTAATTAAAATCACCACTCTCGTCGACTGTTCGACGGTCAAAAAAAACTGAACAAACCTGTACACATATATATGTACGAATTTGTAGTGTCGAAATTATTATTCGCGTAACGATCCGGAATTGCCGGCCGGAAAGGTAACGTTGTAAAGCCGACGCAAATCCGCCCGGGCAGTTTTTGTTTTCGCAGATTTCCGCGCGACGTAATACAGCCCAATTTGCGACAGGTTCGGTATATATATATATATATATACATATATACATATATGCGCGTTGCTTTGCGCGTAATTATGATAAATTATATCAGCGCAA